>NC_051441.1:24872108-24886218 GCF_001649575.2 Kryptolebias marmoratus
GCCGCATACTTTCTTTGGTGAAGAAGAACCCGTTCACAACATCAACTGAAGTCCAGAACACTCTCAGGGAAGTAGGTGTATCTATCTCTAAGTCAACAGTAAAGAGAAGACTCCATGAAAGTAAATACAAAGGGTTCACATCTAGATGCAAACCATTCATCAATTCCAAAAATAGACAGGCCAGAGTTAAATTTGCCGAAAAACACCTCAAGAAGCCAGCCCAGTTCTGGAAAAGTATTCTATGGACAGATGAGACAAAGATCAACCTGTACCAGAATGATGGGAAGAAAAAAGTTTGGAGAAGAAAGGGAACGGCACATGATCCAAGGCACACCACATCCTCTGTAAAACATGGTGGAGGCAACGTGATGGCATGGGCATGCATGGCTTTCAATGGCACTGGGTCACTTGTGTTTATTGATGACATAACAGCAGACAAGAGTAGCCGGATGAATTCTGAAGTGTACCGGGATATACTTTCAGCCCAGATTCAGCCAAATGCTGCAAAGTTGATCGGACGGCGCTTCACAGTACAGATGGACAATGACCCCAAGCATACAGCCAAAGCTACCCAGGAGTTCATGAGTGCAAAAAAGTGGAACATTCTGCAATGGTCAAGTCAATCACCAGATCTTAACCCAATTGAGCATGCATTTCACTTACTCAAATTCAGACTTCATACGGAAAGACCTACAAACAAGCAAGACCTGAAGGCTGTAAAGGCCTGGCAAAGCATTAAGAAGGAAGAAACGCAGCGTTTGGTGATGTCCATGGGTTCCAGACTTAAGGCAGTGATTGCCTCCAAAGGATTCGCAACAAAATATTGAAAAAAATATATATTTTGTTTGGGTTATGTTTATTTGTCCAATTACTTTTGAGCTCCTAAAATGTGGAGTGTTTGTAAAGAAATGTGTACAATTCCTACATTTTCTATCAGATATTTTTGTCAGGTTACTAACAGTCCCACAGTCTCATGCCACGCCCTAGTTTCCATGACAACTTAATCACAGCCATCAGCATCACCTGCTCATGCCAGTATTTAAGTCCACAGCTCACAGCCCACAGTTGCCAGATTATTGAACGGTTAACACTAAGTAAATGTCCAGCGATCCACAGTTTCTGCCTGCTTCCATGTTCACGGACCCTTGCCTGATTTACGACCATTGTCTTTTGCCTACTCCTTGTCTGAGACCTTCTCGACATCTGATCTCCATTAACCAACCTCTCTTCTCGCTTCTGGACTTCGCTATTGGAATGACCCTTTTCTGGATTTGTCTGCAAGCCTTGGACTCTCTGGTTTTGACCCCTTGCCTGGCCCTGGACTCTCCTTTTCGCCTAAGCCCCTATTCGACCATCCCAGCCGCACTCAACCGCCAGTCCCCGGCAGTCTTACCTGTCCTGGTCCAGCTCCCAGTCCTCGACGTGAGTGCTAAACCCATTAGTAGAGATCCAGTTATCTGTCCGTTCACAATAAACATCTTAAACCTTTGTCTGCGTCTGCGCATTCTGAATCCTGCCAAGTCTCGCCTTGTCAGAAACACCTGGATCATCATGCTAGGTCAGTGGTTCCCAAAGTTGGGGTTGTAATTCCACTGTGAGTCTTAAAACATCAAGTAAGGTTTCCCAGATCTCCAGAAATTGAATTAAATGCAAAAAGATGCAAATAAAATATTTTCAGTATAATTACTACAACAAATAATTAGCAAAATAAGAATGTTCTGTGAGAATGCTGAAGGAATTTGTTGAAGCTGAAAGTAAACTGTAAGGTAACTCAATCAGAAAAAAGCTCAGATTAGCAAAACAAGAGCTAAAAGTTTAAACTAACAAAACAAAAGCTAAAAAAAATAGCAAAATAGTAGCTAAAAGCTAAAATGAACAAAGCAGAAGACAAATGCCAAAATTAGCTAAATAGTATGTAAAAGCTAAAACCAGCAGAACAGTAGCTAAAATTTATGCCCAGCAAAACAGTAACTGGATAGTAAAATGAGTGATCAAAACAGTAGCTAAAAACAGCAGAACAATAACCAAAAAATTAAAATGAAGCTAATATATTGAAGTAGATTTTAAAAGGTTTGAAAGTATACAGAAAGTCATAGTCATAATGCTCCTAATGAGCTGATTGAATTGATTATTTGAACAGCTAAAATAGCTGAAAATATGCTGAATTAGTTAGACAATAAATAAACGTACAGAAAAAGGTAAAAAAAAAAAACTTGTTTATAAGAGTTATTAGTAAATTTAGTATACTTAACTAATATTAGAGTCACAAGTCTATGCAACTGGTATTTTGTGGGACAGAAGCTGAAAGGTTTGGGGACTACTGTGCAAGGTTATTCTACACTCTCACCAGTATTCTTGTATTTTGCTTTGCTGCTGCTGCTCTTCACATTTAACCCAATAACTTTTATCCTCATCTTCATCCTCCTCCTCCTTTGTTACCATGCCCCACCCCTCATCTCAGATTTCCCCTCACCTTTGCCACAGTGGTTTCCATATACTTAATGCCCTGCATCGATTAACTGGCAGCAATTAATGTGATGCATTTTTCTGTTCTTCGTTTGTATTTTAAACCAGCAGTTAATCAATACTGTGAGGCCTCACACCAAAGGCACAGGAAGAGCTCGTGTGTCAGTGTGCATGGACACAATAATTGGTACTAATGTGCAAAAATTGTGCTGCCATGTTCTTTTCAGTGAGAAGAGGCATTCTCCTGTAGCCATTAAAAACAAACCATGCTGGTTCAGTCTTTTTATTGCATACAGCCAAATGGCAGCCAATAATGTTTTTGAACATCAACTTTCTGACAGTTTTATTAAAATCTGTTCACTAGTTTGTGATGTTTTACTAATAGAAAAACAGGATTAACTTCAATAATAAAAATTAAAGTTAAATAAAGTTTTAAGGCAATGATGGCCCCAATGTTGTGCAATGAGGAATTCTTAGCTCAGTAACTGGAAAATTACTTGATTACATAATAACAGCTATTTTTGTGTATTCTAAATTCAGTTGTCTATGGTGGCCATCTTAATTGGGTTGACACCACAAGGTATTCAGTTGTACATGTGTATTCAATGACTATGCTGGTATACATTCCCAGTCATCCAGGATGTGGTAAATCCAAAAAACACAAAAACAACTGGACTTTAATTGTGTAATTGAAGATGTTCCCTTCTCATCTGAGGTGCTTTATCAATTCAAACAGCAGAAAATGTGGAGTTCAAGCTTTTAAAGCTGACATGTTATGTAAGCAAGATTCACAAGCAGATTGCCCTCACTCTCCTCATAATAGAGGTTCATTAGGGACTTAGACTGGCTCACAAATGGGCCACTTTGTTCACATAAATGAAGGTACTGATTAGAGTGAACATAACTGGGTATCAGGCTTAATGCTCCTTTGTAGGTTTTTGGAAAGCTAAAATCGAAGATCTTCTCTGTTTAAAGTTGGTTTCTCTGGTTTGACGTAAATGGCTTCCTTCACCCCCCCTCTCAAACCATCTGCATTCTCAGTCCAAAATATGAATATTTTGGCCCTCAAAAGAGTGTCCCTTATCATTGAGGTGTAGGTGAATAGCTGAGTCCGGTCTTGAAGAACTGGCTCTCCTCTGTTGAGCCATGAGTCTTTGGAGAAGCTGTTTGGCTTCTCAAATAAAGAGGTCAGGACATTCCTCGCTGCACTGAACTGCACACCACACAGCTCAGTTCGTGTTTGGGTGTTTTGTTCTTAGGATGGACCAGCCTCTATCTTGGTTTGAAATGCACCATATTTTCACAAACAGTCCTGATGGTTAAAGGTCATACAAACAGGTTACTATTACAACAATGTGGCCTGCCTACTCTGATGCTAGATTCAGTCTTGACTCAAAAAATAAATCATGCAATAAGGATTTGATCTTGATATATCCTTTTTGTAGAGCAAATCTGTTCTGGCAAATGTACTCAGCCATCTTCTCTACATGGTATGCCTAAAATGCCACATCAGGACACAAAAAAAATGCACTGGGTTGTTGTGTTTGGAGAAAATCGTTCTGATTTCCTCAGATATTCTAACAACATAAGGGATGACAATGTTTTTGCATTTGTTCTTCTGCTTACGTACAGACAAAAGATCCTGCAAATAAATGTTTTTGAGAGAAAAGGGGTGACAATACCTGAAACAAAAGAACCCCCCCCCCCTCCATTTTCATAAACAGGCATAAAGAACAACATCACTGCTTCGGATGTGGATCAGATAAACACCTGGCAAATGATAAAAACTGTCCTGCTGCTAAAGGAAAATGTGAGAACTACAAGAAAATGGGACACTTCACAAAACGATGTAAATCACCTGTTACTGTAGTGAGAGAAGTGGTTGGTCCTGAGTTAGCAATACTGTGTGTAAATGATGTTAATCTGATGGCTGCAGCATTTGATAAAATCACATGCCAAATGAACACTGAAGCACCAGAACCCAGAATTAATTATAGACACTGGAGCTTCTGTATCTATTTTACCAGAAACTGTCTACAAGCAACATTTTGAACAACGTTTGCTGACAGAACTCAAAGACTAGTCACATAGGTGACCTACCTGTCATTGGATGCCTTCAAGCTACAGCAAGAGTAGTAAACTAAAACAACAAAGTTCCAACATTATTCTATATTGTGAAGCCTGGAACATCACTACTGGGCCTGGACCTGATTAAAGCACTGCAGGTTACCATAATCAGTTGAAAATGTGAGGATTCCGAGTTGTTGTGCCTTTAATTACCTTTTTTGCAGTTCCAAGTGGCTGGTGGAGTTAATTGTTCTCAGCTGAATTCAATCCCGTCTGATCACCACCTGGCAGGTACTTAAGTTCCAGTTCTTCCTGAACTCAGTGCTGGAACGTTGCATACCTTGGGGTAGCTCAGTCTAAGCCTTTGTGAGTAACCAAACTCCTATCCTGAAGATTTTGATACTTACCTTTTGTCTCCTATGTCCCTGTAGTCCTCGTGCCTCCTGGAAAACTGCCTGTGGCTTCTCCTGCTTATCTGTGGCAAAATCAGAAACGCTTACAGACCTCACCTCTGCATTTTGGATTTTCTCTCTGGATCTTTAACCAGCCCAAGTTCTGGCCTGCCAGTCTCCACCATTATCCGCTTATTTGGACTGTGCCTCGACAAATGGACCTGGAATCCGTCTCCCTCTCAAACCTAAGGACAAGAAAATCATAATAAGAGATTCCAGAAATTCATCAACGAGAAATAATTCCATATAAAAGTTCCATACCATTATCCTCTCGTTTCAGCTCCTTTGGTTATCCTTCTCCACAATCTCCCCACAACCAAAATAAATATTCTTAATTACTTACTTGTGTCTTTATCTTATGTGTTTCTGTGATCACGACTCTGGATTGTTGAAAAGAAACAATCTATCGTTATGACAGAAAAGTTACTTTCATTCAAGGGGATGATGCAAAATAACCTCCCACTGACACAAAAACATGAATGGTGAATAATGTTAATTCAGCTTCAGCCCTCCATCTTTGATGTGTTAAAGCAGGGGTGTCCAATCCTGATCCTTTACATCAGAAACTGAGATATCTGCCACTAAGTGTAAGAGAAGAGGTTTCAGCAGAGCTCAAACACTTACTCCAAGCTGGTATCATTGAACCAGTGGACACATCTGAACGGGGGAGTCCTTTTGTGGTGGTACAAAAACGCAAAGCAGACTTGAGGCTTTGTGAATCTAATAAAAGTGTAAAAATGAACTGTAACCCTTTGCCTCATCTGGAGGCAGCCAATTCAAAAAACTGGCCGGCACCACATATTATAGCCAGAATGATTTATGCTCAGCTCACCACCAACTGTCTTTTCATCCTGATAGTCTTGCTGCTTTCATAATACATGATGGTCCTTTTTAGTTCACACAAGTTCCTTTTGGATTTGCTTCAGCACCATCTGCCTTCCAAAAATGATCTACAGATTTTGGAAGATTTGCTAGGAGTCCAGAACTATTTGGATGATATTATAGTGTATGGGCACTCCAAGGAACATCATGATGAACACCTACAACCTGTTTTCACAGCGTCTTAAAGATGTGGGCCATTGTTGATAATATTACATTTCAAGACCAATATTTTATTATTATTATATTATTATACAGCAGAATTTGTTTAACTAAAGCAAATTTCAATAAAAATAAAAAATAATATCCCAATTAAACAAAAGTATTATGTCTTCTTTTTGCTTTATTGTGTTTTAATGACATCAAAATACATAATGTGATGGGTGCAGAAGCTCAGGATAGATCAAGTACATCAGATTCTGCAGTCTCTTTGCAGGACAGTTGATCTGTGATGTATTAGTGTGGTCTGCACATCTATGATTATTGGCCGATTGGAGTTTAAATTAAATTTTAAAAAAAAAACATGGGCAGGGCCCTGCATAATTTTAAAAAACCCTCCATTTTAAATGTCTTCAAAGCTGTCTCTGTGTCGAAATTTTTTTTTTCTGGTCATTGAACACTGCTTTTTCTGGTGCTCAGAAACAGATGTCCATTGTGCACCTGTGTGATGTGATGTAAAAAGTGGCATTCAGTGACTGAAAAAAACAACAATATTTTTGTCGCTCAGAAAAAGGTCTCAAAATGGCAAATATAGCCACTTTTACAACCCGTCTGAATAAAAGTGACGTAACACAGTCCTGAACACAGTATTGTTTTATGTCATGTTTAATTCCAGTGGGTCCTAAAATTGGCAATATTTGATCCTTTTGGCTTGCCACGTTGGGGGAGGGGGAAGCCAGAGGGTAAAGAGCAGAGATTATCACAGGACACACATGATACCAAAAAGTGATGGTCTCCTAAAAATCAATCAGCAGGAATGCATGGCAGCATGTTTGAGCGTCTCTCTCTCTGTGACACAGTGTTTCTGTTGCTTTAGTTCTTGAATCAAGCAATGTTAACACTAAAAATACATGTATTTGTATGCCTAAGATTATCGCAATGGTATGTCTCTGTTTACCTTTAATTTTTTTTTTTTTTTTTTACAAAACTTTAGTGTTCTCTCTGAGAGAGTCAATTTAAGGTGTTTATATTTTATCTGGAAAATCTGCAAACTTCTGCACAGGATTATAATAAAATAAAGGTTTGGATATTTGGGTATCTGGAATGTGATGAACATGATTTAATAATAATGATTTAATAATGGTCAAATATGAAAATTTTATTTTGTGGCCATTTACAGACATTTTTTCACTACATGAGCTGAATTTTTAAAATATATTCCCTCTGAATAAAATAAATTCACTTTAAAGCAGAAATCTATCAGCCTGGCAAAAAAGCAATTTTAAGGTATTTTGTGATGTGTAAATGACTAACTGTGCTATCATTTTCAACTAAACCCTCAAACCATTACAATCCTGTGTGAAAAGTGCACATATTTATTATAAACTACAAACATCTGAAATTGGCAGCGTGACCTACTCAAGAGAACCGGATCAATTTGGTGAGTGACTCGGATTAACCCGAGTCCATAAAGTGAACCAAATTTATCGCCTCTTGTCACACCGCGAGAGACACTCGAACAGGCTACGCGCGCGCTCCCGCGCCGCTGACCAGGTTTAGGCAGACCATCACTTTTAGACAGAACACCTCTTTCACTGCTGGACGCAGGCGGCGCGACGGGTCAGAGAGGTCGGAGCTTTCTCCGAACTAGGGCTGACTCTCCCCCCACCTCCTCGTCCTCCTCGCGGATCTCGCACTCTGATGAGATTATAGCAGCTGCTTCAAAGTCATATTCCAGCGCGTGCATCGGTACACCACCAGGACTGGTGGTTCACTGCTGTTTGGACTCGGAGAAAACGGAACCGTATGGACCTTTGTGACTTTTCAGGCTACACTGCGGAGGGTTTAGGGTAAACAGAGACATAAAGAATCCGACTGTCGGTGAACTGGACTCTTGGTGAGGGATTATCCGATATAACAGCCTACATTTTCTGCAGCTGCCGTCCAAAGCGACCTGTGGGAGACTTATCTGGCACCTTTCATGCAATGTTACAGAATTCCGGCCATAATTTAACCCCCTGAAGGGTCTGGACCCAGCAATATCGCGGAGAGAAAGGACTTTAAATTTCAAAGGGAAGGAAAACCCCGCCGCAGCCGGGGGAAAAAAAAACAACAAAGTTGGAAACCAGGAGCTCGGAGGTCACCGGGACCGGTCCTCTACTTCTTCTGTGGTTATGAAGTTGTGAAGTCCCCGTCCCACTCCTACCTGTCCTCCCTGTCCTCTTCCGACTCCCTCCCTCTGTTTGGTTTGGAGATATCAAACGCAATAATGTACGAAAGCGTGGATGTTGTGGGTCTGAGCCCAACCCCGAGCAGCCCGAGCCCGGGCTCCTTCCTCAGCATGGACTACTACCATCGACCCCCGGGGCTGGGGCTGGGGCTGGGGCCGGACAAGGGTCAGCTGCCCGGAGTGGGAGGACTCCAGCGCGGGTTCGGCGGATCTCCGGTGACCGGGAGGCACTGGAGCGGGTCCAGCTACTGTAAGTCGCACCACTAGAGAGTTCGTTTAAGCAAAGAGAAAGAGGTCCGAACTCCAGGGGGACGTGAATGCATCACTTAAAAGCCTCAACTGTAAAAGAAAAATAAGTCTCATTTCTTTGGTTATTATGTTGTCAATTCAAAGTGTATTTCTATAATACTTCATTTAAAGTTGTTTTACAAAGCGCTTTAGAGGGTAAAAAAGCAATAAGTTAGTAATAAAAATAATTAAAAAGAAAGTAAACAATCCTAAATCCTAAAGGCCTAGCATTCTTTGAAGGAATGCATATCACCAGCTGCTCTTCATGCCAGAGTTTTAGACTAAAACCAATTTGTTATGAGTCGTCACTGTTTTGGTAAACATTGAAAATAACATCCAGTGCCATGACATGTCACGCTCTGAGTATGTGTTGTGGATGACTCGCAGCTACAACCACACAATATTTTAACTCCACTTCTGTAAAGCTGACAGAGTTACAACCAGTTTTGTGTTGTATGAGGTGAGTTGGCTGTGGCAGCCATCTTGAATTAGATTGACTTAGAAAGCTGATCAGTTGTAGGAGTACATCCAGTGATTATTTTCTGAAATTTTCATTAAAATCTGTCCAGTGGTTCATAAAATATTTTAAAACAAATGTTTTATATTCAGTAACGAATATTTTTATTTTAGCACAATAAAACTAAAATTACCAATATGAGTAAGACTGAATCGTTCCTGGTTGTTTTTATTACCATTTTTATTTGAGCATGCTTTTCAAAAAAGTGTAACAGCATCTTTACAGCTTGTTTTTGGAAAACTTCTGGTGAAAGTTAGTGGTGACACAAGTCAGTTTATATCAGAGCCCCAAATGTAAACATTGGATAAAACAAGCATGGCAGATAAGAGTTTGGGTGGCTCTGATTGCACAACTTCAGAACTGATCCACACACCCTAACATGTGGAGCATCCATATATTTACTTAAGTTCACACAGCGTGCTGTGTGTGATGTCACTTCTTCTTTGGGTTGCTTCAGGGCTGCAGACTGTTCACACTGGAGTTTGATGACAGTCGCCTTTAAATTCTAATGTGAACAACCACGCTTAAAGAATCAGATCACAAAACAATCTGAATTGAACATTAAGACCTGCAGTGTGAACTTAGCCATATTTGTGAAATAAAAGAGCAAAACAAGAATCACACTAAGCACTAAGCTGCAGCCTACTGTGTTAAAAAACAAAACTTCAACCTTTATGTACTTAAACTGCTGAACCTCGTATTAGAGACAGGTCTTTATTTTTTATCATTTATCATCATTTAAAAAAATATATCTGTATGTTTCTACAAGGCTATATTCAGTGCCTTAAAATCTGTATTGATAGAAGTACAAAACTCTTGTTTTTGCATTTACAATAATTTACCTTAAATATGTTTTCTTGTGGATTTAGAGAAGTGCTGTACTGTACATCAGAAAGTTACATAAACAATATGGAGAACAGGTTGAACTATGACCTTAACTGTAAAAGTGATCACTGAATTTTAAACACATTCTAGTGTAAAATCAGCTGATTTTGGTCTGAAATGAGAAGCCGTGAACACAGGCCATGTATAATAACTGATATGTCCTCTTGTTTCTGTTAAAAACTGAGTTCACACAGGCAGCCCAACTTGTTTGTGTTGTGCAGAAATTTCATTCACATGTTGCAAAATGTTTTTTTTTTTAATGAAAATTACTCAGGTTCATTTTGTTTTTAGTCAAAGTTACTAGGAGCCACTTTACATGATGCAAATTCATGGCTTAGGGGCCTGAAGACCAGCCTATTTTAGGTCAGCTGTGTGGAAAAGTTGCCAGGTTATCTAAGGCAACAGTGAAGAGTGAGAAATGCCTATATGGAAAGCCAAAAGGGCCATAATTCATGCACTTTGAAATTTCCCCCTGGCTTCTAATAAACACTGTTAAATACATCATGGGTGCCTGAATATGTAATAAAATGAGTGAGCTGTGATTGTTTCTTCATAAGACCAAGCAATGGTCCAGTAACTGCATGTTCAGTTGCTGTAATGGATACTGCAAGGCATTTTCCTTTAGGAGACACAGGTTCAAACCCTGTCTAGATTGTTTATTTTTATTTTTATTTTTAAACAAACCGTGGTGTAATGTTGTGATTTACTTAAATATGATATAGACAACTACACAACTTTTACTTGTAGGCTGTATTTAGTCCAATCCAAAAATAATTATCTACAATGAGCTCCAGGTTGATATCAATAAGATCAGCAAAAAGGGATTCATATTACCATTGTGCTTGTAAAAAGCCTGACTTCAATGGTCTTACTCTAACTAAAACACAAGACATAAGTTTGCGCACTCACTTAAGAAAATGGGAGTGCTGCTGCTTCACCTGCTCCATTGAGTAGGTGCCTATGAACATGCCATAGTTTTAAACTGAGGTCATCTTTTGATGAGAAATAATGACGTTGTTGCCGTTTGAGTCAAACCTTCAAAATAAGATCATACTCAAGCTCATGGGATACTGTGATATTGCATGTGTTCTGTTAGCACTTGCAGTACCTGTTGTGAACTACTCTCAGGTACTACCATACCAAGTTTTACTCAGTAACTAAAATTCACTGTGGTATGGCCATTTTTGTATAGGCTAACACTGATTAGCTGATCAGCCATTTTGAATTGGGTTGACTTATTCAGTTGTAGATGTCAACCCAAAGCTTGATTAAATTCCATCCAGTGGTTCATGAGATATTGTGCTAACAAACAAACAGAGTTAATTCCAATAGTTATTGTGAAAGTTTTAAAAAACAGATCTTGATCGATCAGTTATTGCTCAGAAGAAAAGTTGGGGTCAGTCTCCGCTACTAACATGTCAGATTTTAGCTCAATATCTAGAAAATTGTTTAAGTTATAGCCATTTTTGTGTTTGCTAAAAGTGCTTTGCTGTGGTGGCCATCTTGAATCAGATTAACTTCAAAAGTTAATTTGTTGTAGATGTACATCTAATAATTACTTTCGGAGAGTTTCAAGAAAATCTGTTCAGTGATTCATGAAATATTTTGCAAACAAATAGAGAAATGAACATACGCTCAGACACAAGCAAAAACATTGTAGCTCCGCCTTCACCTTTGTGGCGGCAATAATGACACTGCAGAGTGAATGTTACCTGACACAGGATCTTATTTCCATAGTTTGAAAATGCTGCCTCAGTGTAGAATCACATGTTAGAGACAGTTTTTGTCAGAGCAGACAGTGACCCCAAGGGGATGACGTGGTCATGCCACCGTTAAACACTGCTAGAAGTCACTGAAAGGGAAAATGCAAAATAGACTCTGCTAAAAACAGAGCAGTCTGAATACAGAGGGTTGACCTCAGTTTGTCTGTGTGTTAGTGAGAATGGAATGAAGAGTGTGAAACAGGTTCAAAGGTCAAAGGTTGTGTACAGACCCAGGCTGGAATACGTATTCAGCAGCCTCCATGTCTACAGGGACTGGGGGGGATGTTTGGGTGTGAGCCAGAGGAATGACTCACTGACAATTGGGAAGTGACCTACATCTCTGAGTCTCTTTATTTCTCTCTCAGTCTGCCACTTTCTTTCCTCTGTCAGCTGCCCAGTCATCACTTCTCCACACTGAATAACCTTCTTTCTGTTTGGAACACACACACACACCTACACTCACAGTTTGTGTGAGAATGTGAGGGTTTACTAACCATGGATGACCAAAGTGTCAGTGTGTGTAAGGCTGCATGTTTGTGATTTAGGGTATCTGAATGTGTGTGTGTGGCAAGAGAGCTGAATACTAGTTAAATTGTTATAGAGAGTTATGTTGGACAGGGTGTATTTTACTCATCAGTTGTCCTCTGCTACATCTTCACATCCAAAATTCAGTTAGCCTTAAGCAAAATAAAGTTAACCTGTATTTGTTTGTTCTGTTAAGATGTGTCATGTCTGTCAGTTTAACATGGAATGTAATATTATTTTATTTGTTGTTACAAAGGCTGAGAGAAAGAGATCAGTTTATGTATTTGAAGCTTTAACCGGTAGATACGATTCTTGAGGTTTAAGGAGATATTTAGGGTTTTTGAAGTGGGGTTCTGTGGAAAGGTTCTGAACATTATTGTCTTACCTGTTGTAGATACTGTATAAATGTACAAAACACAAGCAGACTCAAAAAGGTTTTGTTTTATCAAATGTATAAAACAATACAATATTCAATTTTCTTGAATCTCTATGGAAAACTACAAATTATAAAACAGTAAGATTTTACATGTCGGAAACCTGGGATTCAAAAATTATTCAAATGATATTTAGTTTGATCAATTTAACAATTGTTACCTGTTTGTTACAGTGAAAAATCTAGTATAAACATTAAAATATTTTTGTAATTCTGGATTAAGCATCTTAATGATAGTTTTAATCGCAGTGTGGTGATAATAGCAGTGATAATAGTGACATTAGTGAAAATAATAGTGATATTTGTGAAATTTGTATAGTAATTTTACTAATACTAGAATTATTTTTGATAATAGTGATATTAGTGATACCTGTAGTGATGATCATGATGGTAAATGGTAAATGATAATCATGATGATAATAAATATAGTGATTTGGCCGATAATATTGCTATTATTGATAATAGCGTTATTACTGTTAAAAGTAATAATGGTAATAGTGAGATTAATGATAACAGGAGTGATAATCGTGTTAATAGTAAACTTAGTGATTTTACTAATAATAGTGATAATACTGATTTATAGTTATTTCAGTGATAATAGTAATAACAATGATGAAAGTGATAAGAGGTCAGAACAAGTTCTCTTTTTAGAAATAATCTACTGACTTCAAGCTTTACTGGCCCAGACTACCATATACTAATAATTTCCATCAGATGTGGTTACAGGGTTACCCTAGCTCTGGTCAACATTTCTGTGAGTGTAAAATTTGAAGCTAAAAGCACAGGGGCAAACATGGGTTTTAACCTTATGTTGACCTCATTAAATCCCACTGCTCAAATCAAACCACATTTCTTGATGCTGTTTTGAAATTTTCAAGCCATGCATTCCATTTCCTTTCTAACAGTGTTTGACTTTGTCATGCTGATCTTTGCAGATCTATCCTTTGTTTATTGTTCAGTTTCATCACGTTTACCAAATCTCTTGAGTATTTCAGATGGCAGCTCTGTGTTGAGTAGTGACAGTGAAGCTAACTGACCTTTCCTTTAACTTTGGAAAAGCCCAGCTAGAGGACACAGATTTTGACAGTGATAACAGACTGATAATCCACAGTTAAAGACGAGTCATCGTAGCCAACTGACCTCTGCTCCCACTGCTAGCTCAAAGGCATTATTAATTCACACTAAGCCACAAAATGTGCATTTCTCACTACCATGAACGGCAGGCGATCATGTAATTATTTGCGTATGTATGTGTGTGTTTTTGTGTGCAATTTGTTGTGGACCTGTTTAGATTATAGATCTACAGGTGCTGGTCATAAAATTAGAATATCATGAAAAAGTAGATTGATTTCAGTAATTCCATTTAAAAAGTGAAACTTGTATATTATATTCATACATTACATACAAACTCATATATTTCAAATGTTTATTTCGTTTAATTTTGAT
>NC_051441.1:24887516-24903301 GCF_001649575.2 Kryptolebias marmoratus
AAATTAAACAAAATAAACATTTGAAATATATGAGTTTGTATGTAATGTATGAATATAATATACAAGTTTCACTTTTTAAATGGAATTACTGAAATCAATCTACTTTTTCATGATATTCTAATTTTATGACCAGCACCTGTAATGTGCCCACCTTTTCTCTGTTTAGAAACTGAAGCCAGCAGGAAGCTGTCATGTTGGATTTTTGGAACCAGAGTCTGTGCACTAGGGATGTGCAGCTTTAATCCCGCCTACTCTCCCGCACATAGCCATGGTGTTACATAACCTTTATCTTAAACATGAAATAGCTCATTACAGCTAAATGTATTAGAAATATGAATACACAGACACACACGCACATTATGAATTTATAATAAATTACGTTGATTCGGTTTGAGTTGGAATACCTTTGATTTCTCAGCATACCTAACCATATATTTTCTCACAACTTAAAAAAGATTCATTTTATTAGTAAAAAAAAAAGTCCAAGCTTTTTTTGTATTATTAAAAAAGAGAAAAAAATGAAATCCAGCTGTATTTGTTTCAACAAAGAAAACAAAATACTTTGAAACCTCTTTTATTTCCATCTATAGTCAATTGTTTTTTTGAGTTGCTGTAGAATAGCAGTTGCTTTACATATTAAATACTTACATAAATTTTAAGGAGAAATGAAGTGTCATGAGATGCTGTTGCTTGAATGGACAGTAAATAAGAATCATAGCATCTCCGGGGCTGAAAGAGTAGAACTAGCACTGAGGTGCAAAAAAAAAAAATACTTAAAGCAGGTCCATGTTAACATGTCTAGCTTTACAGAAGAAAAAAACATACTTGCTTAGATAGCATATCAGGAGTCAGATATTGTGGGTCAGACATATTAACTTTTGCCTTTTTTGGTAAATAAACTCCTTTTGTCACACGTGTCACAACAGTTTGACTTGTTTGCTTCAACTTGTTTGTTGTGTAAACAACTATTGAACAAAAAATAAGTGTGAGGAATTTTGCTGCACTAGGTATTGCAAGATTGCTCTTGTCTTTCTGGGGGCCTAAATAACTGCAAATGAAAACAGACGAGTTTAAGCTATTATAGCAACATTAGCTGTGTTTTCAGATCTTTTATCTTTCTGCAAACCCCTGTTAAGGCTGCTGATGCAAAAGAACTGAAGCACAGTTATTACTGTTCACTTGTTAAATGTCCATTTCTAAATCACTACTGTTAATTTTTTTTTTGTCTGCTCCTTTCTGCGGGGGTCGCATAATATATTTAGCAATTGTTTTGCGTTGGATCGCCTTCCTGATGCATCCTTGGCTAGAACCTGCAACCTCAGGATTATGAGACTGCAGCACTGACCACTGTTCACCGCAGCCCTGCATTTGTTGCAGATTCGCTACTCCTAGTGTAAAGATACAAAATGTGCAGCTCAAACGTTGTGCAGTGACTTTTAGTAGATGAAATTTGCCAAAAAAAAGTGAAAATGTTCCCTTAGACAACATTGGGATTTTATTGAAAGGATTGGTAAAACCTAGCCTTCTGTTGAGCTCTATAGCTCAGACATACTTCACAGTCGAAACATTGTTTTTGCTCCCATAGAACTACACCGGGACCATACACTGTGTTTTTGTCTCTTTTATGTCCTCTCAAACCCCAGCCGGTCGAGGCAGATGGCTGCACATCCTGAGCCTGGTTCTGCTGGAGGTTACTTCCTGTTAAAAGGGAGACTGTGATGAAGTGAAATTTTGAAACAATTTGCTGGCTTCCTTGGATAGATAACTTTTACTAATGGCTTTTTATAATGTGTGTAAATGTTTTTATGCTGTACCCTGAGATGACTTTTGTTGTGTATTAATGTCTCAGAACATTCTCAGAGAATTTAGTTTTTTGAGTCTCAGAGGCTCACAATCCTTTTAAACAGATCGTCAGTCAGCCATACCTGTGTGTACTCAATCAAGTACCAAGTAGGAAAATGAAGATGCAACAGCAGCTGCTACAACCAACATACTCTAGAGTACAATTTATTTTAGTTTATTTTACAAGAATGTTCTATTATATGTTCTTATTACCAAGGGTATAGGTTCTTCCAAAGATTGTTAAATATATGTTTATTTAAGTTAAACAAGTATTGTTATAAATTTAAATCCAGCCATTAGAAGGGCACTTCCTGTGTACTTCTGGTGCTGCTTCCAAGCCTGGATAAGAAAAAGAGTTTCAGGCAGCAGCTGCGTCAGAGCCCCTTAGCATTTATGCAGAAATGTTCTAGTTAACAGGGTTAAACTCTAAAATGTCTGAATGTTTTTAGCAGTGTACTTGAAAGCTTTTCTTTTACCTCCAGCAGATTTCTTAATTAGCAGTAGATTTGATTAATTGTGTCCTGTTAATGTCTTCTCTACCACACGGTCTGTGGTTCCTGCAGTGCTTCTTGCTCCTGGCAGCTACTATCACAACATTTAGCACCAAACTCAAGACTAAAGCAATCAGCAGTTTTACCACACTGCATGACTTACTGTATTGTTACCTCTGCTAAGGAGGTTATGTTTTCAATAGTGTTGGTTAGTCTGTCCATCCGTCCATCAGCGAGATTCCTTAAAAACTAATGAACAGATTTTGATTCAATTTTAGGAAATGTTGGGATTGTCACAAAAAACTAAATTAAATTTTGGTGATGATTTGGCTTACAGTCTGGATCAAACTATTTTTCAATGGCCAAGTTGCATTGGAGGAGGTTTGTGCTCTCTGAGTGCTTCTAGTTTTCTTTTGTTTGTTTGTTTATCTTTTTGTTTTTCCAGTTTTTGTTTTTTTAAATTGATTAAAGGCCTAGCATTCCTCAAGGACTGCATCTCACCCACCACTTTTTATGCCAGAGTTTGTGTTGTGAATGACTCTCAGCTACCATACCCAGTTTGCTCAATATCTGTAAAATTTACTGAGTTATAGCCATTTTTGTGTTGACTAAAGTTGATTAGCTGTGGTGGCCATCTTGAAATAGATTGTCTGCAAAAGGTAATCAGTTGCAGAAGTACATTCAATGATTACCTTTGACTTTTGTTGGTGGGTGATAAATATTGTCATTCTATCAAACCAAAGTTTTCTGATAAAAATTGCTTTTACACTTATTTAATGTGAGACTTGGAGATCTTAGAATTAAAGTATCTTCTGAGTCAACAGCTTCGCTCTCTGTTCTAAAACCTGAAGCTTTATTTCTCCACTGAAAGCTTCACATTGTGTTTGCATCTGTGCCCTGCTCTGCACTTTAACACTGAAGTGAGGAAGCAGGAGGAAGAGATTAATAAACACATGGATGCAAACTGAAAAAGAGGCACTCGGTGAGCAAGGGGTGGATTTAAAAGAGGTCAGTTATTGCTGTAGGGAACTGTTGCTTAGTGAGTCAGTGAGAAGAAAGCAAAAGCAAATAAAAAAGAGGGAAAGATGGCTGAGGAAGAGGAGGATTTTTTCACTCAACTCCTCTCTATATAAACAGAACGGAGCAGTAGAGACGAGTTGAATCTCCTCTGTAGTGGAATGTCTGGTATGGCTACTGAAGCCGGGGGAGGGGATCTTGTGTGTGTATTAAGCTGGAGGTTAGATGAGGCAGAGTGAGATATGGCACCGGGGACAAGTTGTGGCTTTTTAATCTTACAGGTCATGACTTCACATACATCACTGTGTTGTGCCTTGAACAAAAGTAAGACAGCAGATTCTCCAGAGTCAGCCTGAAGGCAAATGCTAGAGTTAACTTGCACTACAGAAGTTGGGATTTTTCAGTACCACACTTCTGTTGGACTTGTTAAATTGAGTAAATTTAATGAAATTTAAAAATGTAATCTAATCCTGTGACTGAGCCAAACTGTTGTTTTAATATGTTAACATTTTCTCATCTCCTCACTTTGTACTTGCGTCCAGTCCACTTGGATTTTGTGGATTTGGAGAGAGTTTCTTGCTTGAACTTCTTTGTTTCAAGTCATTTTATAATTGTTTTTATTGATCGTCAGGATTTTGACTGTTTTTTTACCAATTCTTTGTACATATTTGCTTAGTGACTTACAACATTTGCTGTGGAGTTCAGAGACATGTTCTGAAAGTTTTCTTGACAACATACTCTTTTAATTAAGAATTTATTGTTTTATTGGTGACATCCTGCAGTCCTGGTAGGCCCAACACATGATACTACCACCACAATCATGTTTAAGAAGTACAGCATTTTCTCCAAATGTAACACTTCACATTTGATTTTCATTGTTAAATTGCAGATTTTTTTCTTGTTGAGATGAGATTTTTTGTGTGTGTGTGGTTGTTCACATTATTATTTAAATGTGACTGCCATCAGAGTCCAGTGTGAATAGTCTATAACCCTAAGGTGACCCGCATGCGCAAAAGACGACGTGACATCACACAGCCTGGTTATGATACTACCTCTTAAGTCTAGCTTGATGGCTTGAACAGAATAGTCACCCCAAATACTTAAGTCCTAAACCTCACTTTCTTTCCATTGAATAGCTTCATCAATGATATCGGCCATGCTTGTTGCGTCCAATGTTTACATTTGATCTTGCCATTTTCTGTCTATTCTGGCTTAGAATTGTGAAATCTCACACTTAAGTGATGTAAAAGTTGGACAAAATGTGACATGACTGTTCAGACTGAGGTCACTTTGAAAAACATCAAATATTTATCTGATTTAGGATCATATATGAAAGTGACCTGGGTCAAATTTGAAAAACAAAATTAAAATAGAATAGGATTTGTGATGTCTAAATTATTATTTAAAAAATAAAAATCAGATAAGGGTGACATATGGCCAAAAATGGATTTGGGACACTTTTGCCAGCAGTCAATGTAGCCTTAAATCAGTGGTTCTCAACTGTTCTGCCTTTGGGTCTCACCATCGCCCCTTTAATGACTAGTCATGACCAAAATAAAAAAAAATTATTTTCTTAAATTTATTTGATGTAAAGTCTGTCTGAACTCATTGCATGTGTTTGAGAAATTGTATTATAAAGGATGGAAACAAGTCTGGTTCAATTTAAATATTGCATGTTATTTTTGTAGTTACACAGTAAAAGTGCCCCCATTACCCTTAGCTAGAATAATAATAATTGCCTAATAATAAATCAAACAAATAAAGTAGGGTTCAATCCCACAAATTCAAAGTGGGATATGGATTGCCGAATCTGGGCCTCATCCGCAGTAATGACAGTGTTGCATCAGTATGTCATGTTGAAGAAAGTGTTGAGTCAAAAAGCAAAGCTCTGAATTTACTGGTCTGTCTGGGTTCGAACCCTCACCTATGGTCATGAGGTTTGGATCATGATCGAAAGAACAAGACTCTGGGTATAAGCAACTGAAATGGGCTTCCTTTGTAAGGTGGCCAGGCTCAGCCTTAGAGATAAAGTGAGGAGCTCCATCATACAGGGGAAGCTCGGAGTAAGGCCGCTGCTCCTCCATATCCAAAGGACTCTGCTGAGGTGGTTCAGGTATCTGATTAGGATGCCTCCTGGTCATCTCTCTTTGGAGATTTTCTGAGCATGTTCCACTTGGAGTAGACCCCAGTCTAGACTCAGAATTTACTGGAGGGATTATGTATCCTCTCTGGCCTGGAAACACCTTCGGATCCCACAAGAGGAGGGTTGCTGGGGAAAGGAATATCTGGGTTTCTCTCCTGGATCTGCTGCCTTTGTGATGGATAAGCAGTAGAAGATGGATGGACGGATGGACGGATGGACGCATGGATGGATGGATGGATGGATGGACGGATGGACCAACACATGGACGGATGGATGGATGGACTAATAAAACTGACCTTGGCAAAAAGGCAAAAAGGATGGTATTTTTAAGTCTTTTTTTTTTAAAGGTTCTAAATCTTGTCCTGGTCCCTGAATCACTTTCACAAACCTCACATGAATGTAACACATTCAAGGACCCCTGAAAAGTTTACTTTCATCATAGAACCAAAGCCGTTCTGTAAAAATCTTTATAGGTTAGCTTGGATCTACCATGAGGGCAACCTGGGCACACTCTTGACACAAAGGGGGCCCCTAGTAACAAGAGAAAAATATATATGATATATATTTTCAAACTAAGGCTGTGCAAATATCCAACTTTATAGTTTTTATTTCATTTTTTGCTCCAGAAGTTAGCAAAAACAGCATAATCATCAAAAAGCATTTATTAATAAAAAAATAAATAAAAATAATCCTGACATATTCTGCTTTGAGACCAAATCTGCCTTCTGAGCTGCATAAGCTGAAGCTCCGCCTCCTCCACTGCTGTGTCTGTGAGAAGAGGGGGACAGACACACACAGAGCTTCACTCTGCTGCTAAGAAATAACATTTAACACCAAGAACAACGTTTAAAACAAAACAACCCATGTGTAAACAATATCTGCATTTTAGAAGAACAACTAATACAAAATGGCTGATAATGCACGAGGAAATATGTGGCGACTTGAACAGTCCGATTAAAACAGGGACGAGAGAGATGTGCAATTACATAATCTGATGTAATAGGTTTTCAAGTTTAGCGGGTGCATTGTTGTGAAATTTGGATATCGAGGTGTGGCAGAGCACAGGACTTGGGGGCTTTAAGAAAAAAAGAATAACAAATGAGATGTTTCTTAACTTGCTCAATATTACATCCTTCTGCTCTATTTTCTGTAGCCTTTTAATCGTGTGCAGGGACACAGGGAGCTGGTGCCAGTCACCAACAGCAAATAAGTGAGAGGCGGAGAATTTACTGTGTGTCTTGAATGCTTGAGATTAGAGTTGAATAATTTAGAACCTGGTAAAAATCTAAAAATTATTATATCCTGATTTGTAAAATCCGATCGAAGCCTGAAAAGACCCCTCCTTTTTGTACCCTCTGACCTCCTCTCATCTTCCCACTGTCTGCATAGAGGCCATCCTGTTCTGACCGGAATCTCTTAAAAAGTCTCCAATACACTCAGAATATCTAATAAACAGAACCAGGGGGTTCTTCATTGTCGCAGAGAAGAAATCTGTTCTTTTAAACTGTGAAATTTTTTGAAATGTGTTAAAAAACTGATGTATTAAATTTCTGGGTTCATTTTATCTAATAGGAAAAATAGTCAAATAGTTTTAACAAAGTTTATTTAATGAAATGTTTAATCTTCATTCATGTTCTACATTATCTACTACATGTTCCTAACTCTTTGGACAGGAGACTTTACCCAGAATTCTCCTGCTTCTGAACTTGTCAGGATCCGACTGGATGACGATGAACTGATGTGAGTTTATTTAGTAAAAACCAAAGGAGCAGGGACTTATCTCTACTGCTCCCCTCCTTGTTCCTATACTTTTCATTTTTCCTCCATCGTTTTGTCTTACGTCAGTGTTTAAATGTATGTTTTGTCTAGATTTGTTTATGGTTTATGTAAAAGTCAAGTAGTAAAAATAGAAAAGTTACCTAGAACTGTTTGTAACTCCAAGAGATAATAAGGTCAGCTGCAGAACTCGCTCATAGATTCTGCATCTCCCTACAACTCCCAACACGTTCCAGACCCTTTAGAAGCCATCGTCTTAATCCCACTGGATGACCGTCAGGACAAGCTGTTGACCTCAGCTGATCCTCAACTGAGACACAGGTTTACGCCCTCCTTCCAGAGGTCTGGTCAGGGACAGTCCATCAGCCCAGCATTTTTTCCAGAGAAGGTCTATCCTAATCCTGCTCTGGTAAAGCACCTCTTCTCTTCTTGTGATGGAAACCAATGTTTGGGTCTGGCTTTGACATTTAAGATGATGCAGGTTTTGATAGGAAAAGTGATAATTTCTACAGATTCTACAGATGAACAGATTCAGCCTCTTTTTGTTGAGATCTGATGAAGATTAAGGGTAAATGAATAACAGTAATCCAAATATTTATAATTTTCAATTAAATACAATTCAAACTGTTATTCCTGATCAATTTGATCTGGTGCCTCTGATAATGAGAGCCTAAGTAAGTATGTACACCCCTTTTTTATGTTCTTCTACACCTAAAACTAAAAGAGTTTGGACTTTCTTTTTCCTATGACTGTATGTTTACCATCGAATGTTAAATGGAGGTCAAATTTATGTAATTTCACCACCTTTATTTAACTTTGAAAACACAAAGAAACAAACCATCAGAGCTGGCATGGTAAAATGTAAGGGTTAAAATGGATTCACATCAAAATACAAGCTGAAAATGTTTTATACTATAATCTATCAAAAGCTGACTTATGAGCTGCGCAGACTTTGACTTAATGTCAGGTTTGTTCAAGTGTTGGTTTTAGACTAAAGTTAAGGATCTAAAGGTTGTGATTTATTACAATTAAATGTTTTTTATTTCTCATGAAGGGTTACAAAGATCTTATTGTAGACAATTTCACTTAAATATTTTTTATTTAAACAACTCATACCTAAGACCACATCTCTGGAAAAACATATTAGTGAGAGGTACAAATAAATATACAAAACTATAGACTGTTGGAGCCACTGTGAGATTATTTAAGCCCATGGGTGTTTAAATAATTTATTTAATAGGATTTTATGATAAGTAATTTTCTCTTTGATGTGCAAACTTCAACCTTGAATAACATTTTTTAAGAAACCTTGTTAAATACGGTTAAATACATCAAATAATTGTAAATAATTAAACCTCATTAATTCATTAAAAGGTGACACCACAAGCTGGTGTTTACATGTTAAAAGATACATCTGCATAGCTTGCTTTATGGTACTTGAACAGCTGTACTCCCCTCCTCAATGCTTTAACGAGAAATGTACCACCACAGCATATAATACGCTGGTCAGAAAATTGTCAGAGTAATCCAAATAGGCATGAATTCCCTCACCCAACAATGCTGAATTCACGTACCAAGAGTTGGAGCACAGACAAGGTTTTCACTAAAGGGTCACCTGTGACCTTGACCTTTGAACCTGTGACAATGAAATCAGTAGGGATCATTCCCAACCCATGAGATGTTCAGCTGTGCAGTTTGACATTCCTACAATATACGGTGGCGGACTAAGAGCTCAGAGAATAAAATGTTCACTGATAGACAGACGGACAGTGCCATGCCATGATATGACACATCTTATAAAAACATCAGACACAA
Source organism: Kryptolebias marmoratus (assembly GCF_001649575.2). Lineage (NCBI taxonomy): Eukaryota > Metazoa > Chordata > Actinopteri > Cyprinodontiformes > Rivulidae > Kryptolebias > Kryptolebias marmoratus. The sequence continues at coordinate 24,896,601 of NC_051441.1, forward strand.
GACTGTGCTGCTGCAAAAGTAGAAATGATCATTACATTAGATTTGATGAAGACAACTTGGGCTAAATGTACATCTCTTTGTGGTGAAACTACACTGTCTGAAACTGCGTAGATGTGTAAATCCATAAATTTTCCCTCACTTCAAACAATCATGATGAACTCGAAGTTTGTGACACACAAGTCTCTCTTCATCTATTTGCTCTGTTTCCAGTTTGCTGCACAAGACATGCGCACTGAACACTGGACTGATTTTTCCTTCCTCTTCAGCACCCGCCTAAAAATAAACATACAATGTTGGTGGAGAGAGCTGCCTTTTAAAAGAGAGAGCCAATCAGAAGTGTTTCTGTGCTTTGACTGACCAGTCACAAAGAAATGTGTAAAATCATTGTTCCTCTGTTTGTTTATGTAGGCCTAATAATTATGAAATGTGGGGTGAATTTTAAATTCATATGTGAAGCAGTTTTATTTTACAAAAAGAAGAACTGTCTCTTTATTTTCTTTAAACAGGAAGATATCAAGTAAAATTTTATGTTTAAGACAATTCATTGTTTAAGTGAAAAAAATTTACAACATTTTCAAACTCAACAAATAATAGCTGTGATTATTACTTTTTTCGTATCTGAACAGCCCTAGCTCAAAGTCACTGTCCAGTTGGAGTTAAGCAAAAAGCTTTAAATACTGGCTAATAAAGTACTGAACTGTGATCCAACAAAATAAACTACCCTGACTGACTGATGATTAAGATAGGTGGATGCAGGTGAGCTATTTGCACTGATTTAAGACCAGCTTTACTTTTAGTCCAATATAAAGTAAAAGAGTTATGTTATGTTATGTTGCATCAATAAAAAATCAGCAGAAAATCCATCAAAGCAGTTCAACATGACTTGGGCCATGATTTACAGGTGAAAGGCGTGATTTTTATTATGTGGTGCTATTTTTTTAACAAGTTTAAAACTCTGAAAGGAAACTGAAGTCTTAGTAGTTTGTAATTATTTTATTTATTTATTAAAATAATGGGTTTGTCATCTCTAGGAAATCTTTAAAGTCCAGCCAAACTTAGATGAAAACAAAAAGAAATGTTCATTTTGTGTTTGAGTCTGACTTGATGTAAACCTCTCTTCCTGCAGCCATAGAGACGGAGAGCACCAGTTCTGGGGAGGATCTGCTGCTACCCAGCCCCCCCTCACCTCCAGCCCCGCCCCGGGTCTATAAGCCCTGCTTCGTGTGCCAGGACAAGTCCTCGGGATACCACTACGGAGTCAGTGCATGTGAGGGCTGCAAGGTGGGCAGCTGAACACATCCATGTTCCAAACACACATCCAGATCTAGGCTGCAACCCAGACCTGGATCTGCAGAAAGGCTTGTATATGCAGTCAGCAACAAGGTCACAACCTTTATACCACTCAGAGGATCTATAAGCCTCTTTGTTTCAGCTTATCCTTCACACACAATTAATCTGTTTATGATTTACTATCAACTCCAAAATTTGGATGGAAGTTATGGTTAAGTAATCTAATGAATATATTGACCATTGGATTCTAACAGCAATAGTTTTATTTTTTAATTATTATATTTTTTATGATTTTTTTAGTTAAGCTATCTGTTTGTACAGTTCTGAACTGTAAAAAAAAATACTCAATTAAAATCAAATCTTCTGCTCGGTATTCAACACCCTAATTGTGTGCAATCCACCTCATCCATTTCCTGTAAAGCCTCAAACATTGGAATCACTTTCACAGAACAGTTCAGTGAAATGACCAGTCCATCTTTAAACTGCCTCTGACTGTTCATAAATCGCTAATCAAGCCAGCTACATCCTGCATAGCTCAGAAAAGAGGTGAGCTTTGTAGAACCAAAAAAGGTGTGGAGCAGAACTCAGCTACCAAAGACTGTACATATATATGCAAAAGTGCCTGATTATGTCAGAAAATGGGGAAGCAAAGTGTAAGTTCATATGGGCAAGCAATGTTGGTTTAATGGATAAAATCTATCCATCTATTAGATGCTGCTTGTCTGGAGTCAAGTTGCAGAGGCAGCAGCTTAAACAGGGAGGCCCAGATATCTCTCTCCCCACAGCCACCTCTTCCAACTTTTCCAGTAGGATTTCAAGATCTTCCCAATTCTGTAATTCCCTGCTTGTCCACTTCTCTGTTTATTCCCCATAACTTCAGCTTCATCGATAAAGCTATCTCAAATGATTTTCTGTGTAAAAGACTTGACTTTATCTGACCACAGAGAGTTCGGGTTGGGTTCAGTTGTCACAGTGCCAGCCACAGAGCCCCCCTCACCAATATGACTAATATAGCCACATTCAAAACATTTTATGCTACCTTATGCTAACTTGCAAAAGTCATGGAAAACCCATTTTCTTGCTCGTCTTTAAAGGAATTCTCCAGAGTTTGGTCAGGAGTGTTCAGGTTCATAAATGCGTGCCTGCACAGAGCCTGTATGTGCTGTAACTTGGCATTTTTGCAGCAGAGGCAAACCATTTTGAAACTGCTAGCAAACTTACGAAAACAAGTTAATTCCTTCTTTAACAGTTCATTGGGGATGAAGGGACTTCATAACACCTGACCTGGTTATTTGCGTTGATGGTACAAAGAGCGGTCACCCAAATTACATCCCTCTCAACGATCAGGTTAACCAAACGCTCTTGTCAGAGAAAGGCCACAACAGCTTCATTCATACAGGATCCTTACAAGATATTATTGTGGCCCACCTGTTCTCCAATGGCCAGGAGAACTTGTATTGTGTGTACTGTGGGTCAGCCATAACCCTAGTCCTATGTCTCATTGACAGGGCTGGTGAACTTTCACTGGGAAGAGCTGCCATTGTTTAAAAAAAAGGAACAGTTGTTTATGAAATTGTCTACTCTTATTTTTTTGGGGAAAAAATGTGCAAAGTCAAATATTTTTTAAAAGACCTTCCAAACGTTCCAAAAACCACTCAGCAGCTCCACATGCTCACTTGCCATCTTCACACACTTACTGACACATACAAACTCCCAGCATGCAGTGCAGAGAGAGAGACAGAGACAGAGAAAAATAGAGATAGCTTCAGTTTATACTGAGTCAGCTCCATGCCCAAAACAGAAGCAGCTTTCCTCACAAGTCCGTCCAGTCTTGTTATGTCTCTCTTCGTTCCTCCCCAGTACACCACAGCTTACAAGACAAAACTGGCCACCACAGCTTACAAAACATCTTCAGCAATTTACTGCAAATGTTAAAAGATCCAGGTTTCCTCAAAAAGTACAGACAAATCTTTTCCCTCCTGTGGAGTGTTTCAGTGTTAACACAATGGTCCACTTTGTTATCCATCTGCAGACCCACATGTTTTGTATATCCTGATCAACTTCACATCCACCCCCTTGATGGGCACTGGCTGTATGCAAGACCTGGCTTCTTTTTGGAAGTCCATTACCATCTCCTTGGTCTTGGAGGTGTTCAGCTGCAGATGGTTGGACTTGCACCACTTCATAAAGTTCTCAACAAGGCTCCTGTACTTCCCCTCTCGTCTATTTCTAACACAAGCAACATTTGCAATATCCAAGTACTTTTGGACACAACAAAGCCCAGTCTTATTCTGGAAGTCAAAGGTGTGCAGAGATGTATTGAATCATGAACTATACTAAAGGTCTGAAGTGTACAGAGTTAAAAAGGCAGGAGAGAGCACAGTCCTCTGCAGTGCTCCAGTGCTTCTCTGATATGCATCCGTTCAGCTTGATTTACTGTAGTGTCTCTGTGAGGTAGTCTGTAATCCATCTCCCCAGGTCCAGGTCCATCCCTGTCCTTGTCTCTCATAAGGCATGGTTAGAAGGTGTTAATGGTGCTGCAGAATTCAAAGAACATGATTCTTGAAGCACCACTACCTTTGTCCAGATGAGAATACACCCTGTTCAGCAGATAGAGAGCATCCTTTGACTTTACGTTTGCCTGCTGGGCGTAATGAACCTGAGGTCTCAGATAGAGGATCAGACGCTCAAATGTCTTCATAATAGCAAGACCTTCTTAAGTTTTTTAGAGACAGAGTTGAGACGTGTGGCAATCTGCCACTTTGCTCCCTTCTACTCTTCTAATTGGTGGTGGCACTAATCACGCACAGCTGCAGCAGGTTCGGCTCTCATCACATATATCGTCTCAGCGTTGAAAGGTAAGGCCTTGCAATGGGCTCAGGCCTTTCTGTCCGCTCACTCTCTCGACACGCTAACATCTCTCCGTTTCATTCAGGAGTTTGAACAAGTGTTTGACCACCCATTGCAACAGGAGGAAGCTGCTAAACGGCTATTGGCACTTCGGCAGGGAGAGAGAACTGTTGCCACATACTCCGTGGATTTCCGCATCGCCGCGGAGGAGGCAGGTTGGGACGAGGCGGCGTTAAGAGGTATTTTCATTAATAGTCTGTCAGAACAAATTAAGGATCAGTTAGCTTTATGTGAAGAACCAGGTAGTCTGGAGGAGCTTATTACACTAGCGATTAGAATCGACCAGAGAATCAGGGAACGTCGGAAGCAGAAGGAGATCACACCTCGGGGCTTGGCTTCTCGCTCCTTAGACTATAAACCGGTTTCACAAGTCACCACAACTTTCGAACCTGAACCTATGCAAATTGGACAAACTCGTTTAACGCCAGAAGAGAGGCAGAGACGTTTCGCTACCGGGGCCTGTATTTATTGCAGTAAATTGGGGCATGTTGTCGCTACTTGTCCGGTACGGGGAAACGGGGCGGCCCGCCAATAGAGCAGGAAGTATTGGCGGGTAGTGATAAATTTTCTCCTGAGTCCTTATTGTCACTACCAGGGTTAATTATCTTTGAACAAGTTAAGTTACCCATTTCCGTGTTGATCGATTCCAGTTCTGAACTAAATCTTATCTCTCTCAGTCAAGTAGAACAACTCGGGCTGCCCACCGTCAAGTTGGATAATCCTCGTGCTGCTGTGGGGGTTACTGGAAAATCCTTAACTCAGATAAGACATAAGGTTAAGGAGCTTCATATTATTGTTTCCGACAACCACCATGAGTTCTGTGAATTTTTTGTTTTTGAGTCTTCTGTCCCTCAGCTAATCTTCGGGTTTCCATGGCTAATCAAGCACAGCCCTGTTTTGAATTGGAGGGAGAGACAAGTTGAGTCATGGAGCAAGTTTTGCATGCAGCATTGTCTAAGATCGGCAGTTTCTCAAACTGTTAGCTCTGCTGAACTTGTAGAGGAGGTAGACTTATCCAAGGTTCCTTGTTGCTATCATGACTTAGCACCTGTGTTCAGCAAACAGAAGGCCTTATCCTTACCTCCGCATCGTCCTTATGATTGCTCGATTGATTTGTTAGCAGGCGCCCCTCTTCCCTCCAGTCGATTATTTAACATCTCAGGTCCTGAGAGGGAAGCTATGAGAACTTACATCGAGGAATCTTTAACTTCAGGAATAATCCGTCCGTCTACCTCTCCTTTAGGTGCTGGGTTCTTTTTTGTAAGCAAAAAGGATAAGACCCTCCGGCCCTGCATCGATTACCGGGCACTTAATCAAATCACTGTTAAAAATAAGTATCCGTTGCCTCTAATTGATTCCGTTCATACCCAATTGCACTCAGCAACCATTTTTTCTAAGTTGGACTTTCGTAACGCTTACCATCTCATTAGGATTAAGGAAGGTGATGAGTGGAAAACCGCGTTCAAAACTCCCATTGGCCATTTTGAGTATTTGGTTATGCCTTTTGGCCTAACCAATGCTCCTGCAGTTTTCCAGGCCCTCATCATTGACGTCCTCCGCGATTTTTTGAACCAATTCGTTTTCGTCTACCTAGACGATATTCTAATTTACTAGTGATCCACAACAGCACAAGTCTCACGTACGCGCAGTGTTACAACGCCTGTGGGAGAACCAGTTATTTGTCCAGGCCGAGAAGTGCGATTTTCATGTCTCCTCGGTTTCATTCCTCAGTTACATCTTTGAGAGGGGGTGCTACCGCTCCGACCCAGAAAAAATACGAGCAGTAAGAGATTGGCCCATCCCATCCAACCGTAAGGATCTCCAAAGGTTCTTGGGGTTTGCAAATTTCTATCGACTTTTTATTAGAAACTACAGTCGAGTCGCAGCACCTCTTACCAGTCTCACGTCCACTCTTACAACATTCTCCTGGTCCCCCGAGCATTCAAGGAACTAAAGGACCTTTTCACGTTGGCACCTATTTTGACCCATCCTAGTCCTGACAGACAATTTGTAGTGGAGGTGGATGCTTCTGACACTGGGGTCGGCGCGGTTCTTTCACAACGGTCTGAATCAGACAATAAGATGTATCCATGTGCCTTCTTCTCCCGCCGTTTGTCCCCTGCAGAGAAGAATGTCCCTTAATGTTGGGGATTGCGAACTACTCACTATAAAATTGGCACTCGAAGAATGGAGGTATTGGCTGGACAGTTCTGAACAACCTTTTGTAATTTAGACAGATCACAAGAACTTGTCTTACCTGCAGGGTGCTAAACGATTAAATCCCCATCAAGCCCGTTGGTCTCTGTTTTTCACCCGTTTCAATTTCACAATCACTTACAGACCTGGTACCAGGACCATAAAGCCCGATGCCCTCTCCAGACAGTTTACCTCAGCTGAGGACCCCAAGACAGAGGAGTGTGTAATACCTGCTACCTGTTTCACGGGTAACCACACATGGGGAATTGAGAACACCATAACACTGGCTCAACAGGGGGGGGGGG
>NC_051441.1:24903319-24911149 GCF_001649575.2 Kryptolebias marmoratus
GGGGGGGGGGGGGGGGGTACTGTGGCAATCTGCCACTTTGCTCCCTTCTACTCTTCTAATTGGTGGTGGCACTAATCATGCACAGCTGCAGCAGGTTGTCATCAGCAGACTCCAGGGTACTTAAGGCAGTCGCAGAGAGCAGCTCTTCGCTGGAACATCGTTTGCTATTGGGTAAACAGTCTCGGCCTGAAACCAAGTTTTTTCTGTTCTGAAAATTACTTACCTTGTGCTTGTTTTTGTGAACCACCAGTATCCTGTGACTGCTCACCTGCCTAAGTACTACTTACCTGGGGAATCCTGCTGTGTCAGATCTGGCCTGTCGTCCTGTGAAGTGGATCTTCTGAAGATCCTGCCACTTACCCCCTCCCAATCCTAAATAAACACACTTACCTTTTATTCTGTCTGCTGTGTCTGTCCGTCATCTGGTTACTCACGTTTGGCAAGACCCTGAGATCCTGTCAACATGAAGTCTTCTAAAATTGTGGTACCCTCTCCAGTTTTAAGCTCAAGTTAAACCCATGATATAGTGGCTTCCCCAGTTCTGTAGAACAGGCTTTGAGCATCCTTGGACACACACTGTCTGGTTCTGCTGCCTTTCTGGGACATAGCCGCCTGAACTCGCTGTTCACCTGGTTGTTATTGATGGTAGTGGAGAAGGGTAGTGAAAGGACCTTGTTTACGTCCAGGTCTGTGAGCTTCATCAATGCAGAAAAGTATATATAGGTTTAAGAACAACATAAACTCAGATGGCATCTTTTTCAGGTAAGACCTTGCATATTTCAGCAAAACAATATTAAACCACATACTGCATTAATTACGGCAGCATGGCTTTGTAGAAAAGTCCAGGTGGTGAACTGGCCTGCTTACAGTTCAGATCTCTCACCAGGTGAGAAAGTTTGGCACATCATAAAACAATGAATCCAGCAAAGAAGACCCAGGGCTGTTGAACAGCTAAAATCCCCCATTAAACAAGAAGGGGACAACATTCCCCTCTAAAAGACCCAGCAGCTGCTCTCTTCACTGACTGTTTTGAAAAAAGAAGGAATGCTACATAGGGGGAATATGGCCCTGTTTTGTCTTTTTTTTAGATGTGTTGTTGCCATATATTTAAAAATTACACAAATCTTTGCTAAAAAAATGTACAGGTTTTTTTTGTTTAAACATTTAACATGTTTATTATGTTCCACTGTGAATTACATGTAGGTTTATGAGATTTGGAAATTGCTGCATTCTGTTTTTATTCACCTTTTATACAGCTTCCCAACCTTTTCACAATTAGAGCTGTACATTGTAAGCACCAACCTCTCAGTTTTCAGTTTATGGGTTGTATTCTGTTCTCCTTTGTGTGAACTCCAGCTTTCCTTTCTCTCCTGCAGGGTTTCTTTCGGAGGAGCATCCAGAAAAACATGGTGTACACATGCCACCGAGACAAAGTGTGTATCATAAACAAAGTGACGAGGAACCGGTGTCAGTCCTGTCGGCTGCAAAAATGCCTCGATGCCGGCATGTCTAAAGAGTGTGAGTTATGTGTGGAGATCTGTTTCCATTCTATCCTGAGTTTTAGCCAATTCTCATAGCTTTTTGTTGTGCAAAAAAACAATATTAGGGGTTTCTTGTTGACGAGACACTTTCAAAGTAAAAGCAGACATTGGACCAGAAAAATGATGCAGAATGAAGTAAAGTTTAGATTGTGAAACTCTCAACACTCTCTTTCAAGATTAAAGCTCTTAAAATATGCAGAGTAGGAAGTCAAGTCAAGTCAAATTTATTTATATAGCACTTTTCAGCAACAAGGCGGTTCAAAGTGCTCAAGTAAAAGGACAATTACTCTGTTGCAATTTTACTCAAGTACAAGTAATGTTAGTGTATCTCTCCTTCAATGCACAAAGGACAAGAGAAATGATCATCAAATATAGAGATACAGAAGTAAAAACATCAATCATGTATAATCTAAATGAAATATAAGATAATCTAAATAAAATCATGAAACTAAACATATCTAAACATGAGCTAAGACAGTCAAAATAGTAGCTAAGATAATCTAAATGAAATCATGATAAAGTCAAAGCTGAACTAAACAACAATTAGGAATCTAACAATCTAACAATATCTAAAATATGAGCTAAGATAAACTAAATTAAACTAAACTAAATGTACAGGAAGGCTAAATAAGCTAACATAAACTGAAACATGATAGTGCTAAACTAAAGGTACAGCATGGCTAACTAATAGTACCAAAGGCCCGCTAAACAGCCAACATAAAAATGTGTGGTGGCAGCCTCACTTCTGTCAGCCCCAGGGCAGCTGTGGCTACAATGTAGCTTACCGCCATTAGTGTGAATGAATGGGTGAATGATTGTAGTGTGAAGCACTTTGAGGTCCTTGGACTAGATAAAGCGCTATACAAGTGCAAGCCATTTACCATATACCATTTGTTCACAGTAATAAGGGTGTTGCTTCGGTCGGTTGTGGTGGATAAAAAGTTGAGTTGAAAGACAAAGCTCTTCATTTACTGGTCCATCTATGTTCCAACCCCCACCTATGGTCATCAGTTATGGACTGTGACCAAAAGAACGATATCCCACATACAAGGGGATAAAATGACCTTACTTTTTAGGGTGGCCAGGCTCAGCCTTAGTGATAGAGTGAGGACCTCCATCATCTGGAAGAGCTTGGAGTAGAGCATTAGAATGCCTCCCTTTAGAGATTGTCCCACTGGGAAGAGACCCCAAGGTAGACCCTCAACTCACTGGAGAGATTATATATCCTCTCTGACCTGGGAACGTCTTAGGATCCCACAGGAGGTGCTGGAAAGTGTTGCTGGAGAGAGGAATGTCTGGGTTTCCCTCCTGGACCTGGTGCCTCTGCAACTCAGCCACAAATAAACAGTAGCAAAAAAAAAAAATATATATATATATATATATATATATATATATATATATATATTTCTGATTAAATAAACATGTAATGTGAAATGTACTGAGGTGTACAAATTTATCTTAACAGCAATTATGTTTTGAAGATTTGAGTTTTAAAATCAGCAGCATTCGAGTTTGGAAGTGGGCCTATTGGAACCATATTTAAGAGCTAAAACAACAACAACAACAATAATAATAATAATAAATAAAAATGTGAAAAAAGCAAAAATATACTACAGCTCCATTCTTGCTGCTTTAGATTTAGATCTAGACCAACCCCTTCTTTAGAATTTACCAGTATTTGTATGACCATATTTTGTCAGAACCTGCCTGAAGTTTTGTCTTGTATCCCTGCAGCTTTGTTTACCAAACAAACACAAAACACTTTAAAACAGTAAACAACAGAATCAAACTACAACATAAAAGCACTACCGCCAAAAAAACAAAACCTTTCACAGACCATAAACAAAAACACACAAATTATAAGATGAACAGGCGATGATGTTCAAAATTGGTAAATGCTCCAGGTTTACTTTTAAGATTTACTGATGTACAAAGGTATTTTTTAGTTTAACCTCCCTAAACTGAGGAACCCTGTGCTTTTGACCAGAAGGTAACCATCTGTATTCATGATTCATGAAAACATGGTTAGTGTCTGGATCTGTGTTTGTGTGTGAGAGAGAGTCTGTGTTTACTGTTCTGGGTTTATTCCTTTTCCGTGTCACATTTATTGTCTGTGTTTCTCAGTGTTGTTCTTGTGATTTCTTGTGTTCAGTTTGTTCCTCAGTGTTTCCCTCAGTTAGTCCTGCTCCTTTGCCTCTTCATTTTCTCACACCTACCTTTTGTAATTCATTTGTCTCACCTGCAGCCATATACCTCCTCACTCCAAACCCATTTGAACTCCTGGCTTTCTTTCTATGTTTGTTCAGGCATACTGTATGTACCCTGTTTTTGTTCCTTGTGAGCTCTTTGTAGCCTCCTGGTTGGTTTCTTTAGTTGTTGTTTTTTGTGTGTGTGTTTATTGCTGCCACATCAGCCTTTTGTTTTTGTATTATTAATAGTGATGGGGAAACTGAAACTTCATGAAACAATTAACCACTTTGACAGGCTTGCTTCATGAATGACACACTGCTTCAAAGCACTTCACACAGTCAGAAGAGTGACACCTGCTGGCTGTGAGTCAGAACTGCATGTGAGAGGTAGACATGACAAAGCCTCATTACTGCCTGTCACGTGAAGTTTTGAACTCGTATTTGCTAAATTTTCTGCATATGGTATATTAAGATATATAAAACCTTGTGGAATGGGGACAGTACTTGTGCTACTTTGTTTGATGAAATAGTGTAAATAGTGTAAATAGTGTAAAGCACAAATATTATGTGGGACAGGAGTCATACGGGTGGTTCTCCACTGTGGTAATATGAGTGTTCTAGTAGATCAGGAACTGTTTTTCATCTTTATTATCATCTTTATCATCTATATATATATATATATATATATATATATAGATAGATAGATAGATAGATAGATAGATAGATAGATAGATAGATAGATAAGAATCACTTCAATAGTTTTAGGTTTCAGTCTGCCCCTTTTGAGGCTGACTACCTATTCACCTTTGGCGAAATTGATTGGAGGATTGTTACCATTTTTCATATTAAGAAAATGACCAACTCTGCTGTCCAAAAGATCCCAGAAGTTGTTTTTAGCTGAAGGCTCAGGTCTTTCCATGGCAGCTGACTAATAGAGTTTATAGCAATTTAATTCCTATTGCTAGAGAGGTGTGGGAAACACAGTAGTCTTATGGAGTAAGGATGGGATGAGTATCTGTGATGTTGATTGCATTCCTCTCTAATCCTTCATGGCTCCAGCACATTCAGAAGTCAATTTAACATGGCCTTTTGCACATGCATGCCATTGCCAAAAGCTAATGTTTTAAATCGTTAGTCCAAAAGAGTGGATAAGTCCAAAACTCAAACATTTTAAACAGTGCATTGTTTTGTAGGATGAAGCAACGCTTTGGTTTTCAGGGTCGATGCCTTCAAAGACAGTTTGTGCAGTATCATTCTAATAGAAGGACTGACTTTGGAGGCAGAAACATGCTTTTCGGCTGACATCTTGGTGGAGGCCAGATGGAAAGGCGCAAGAACATCTAAACACTCACTGACTGTCTTGTAGTCCACAAATGTGAGAGGAGGAATGTCTGTGGTGAGGGATGCCACTGCTGCACCAACTGGGTCATATAGTCTTTGTAATGTCAAATATGTTGAAATCCATCTGGTTTCAATCTCTTAAACCAGTTTGTGAACTGACTTCTTGCAGCCTAGTTTGTCCTTTGCTATTGAGCTTGTCCTAAAGAATGTTACAATTCTTCTGCCTTTTGTTTTGACATCAGCAAGTAAAGGAGTTTGTTTCAGTGCTCACAATAAGATTAATACTCTGGGCTAAACATGGTACATTTCTTAATTTTGAAAGTTTGACACAAAAGGATTACATTTGATTCATTGCCTGTGTTTACACAATGTACTTCCTTTGTTGAACCCCACTGATTAATTGGCTGCTCCATGGCATCCCTCACATTTTCTGCTTTGTGTGACTGTGTGAAATGTCCCACACAAAACAAAACCCTTGCTAGCACTATGTTCTGATTAATGAAGTGGCAGGTGGCTCCATGATAAGCAGTCATGTTTAGTGCTGGGCGATATGGAAAAAATCCTATATCACAATATGGATAATTTTATATCACAATAACGATATATATTACGATATACCCCAATTACGTATGTTGTCAGTTATTCTCTGAAAAATACAAAAAAATAATCTCATTTCTTACCTTTTTTCAAGCTTTATTTCGAAATGACATTTAACTGAACTTTCACAAATGAGATCTGCTGCATTTTAGAGCAGCAATATATATGTACCTGTTACGACGTAACAGTATCAAGTGACAACAGACTCCATTATCTTCGGCCGGCTATAGTTTTACTTTTCGCAACTTTCCCCGGCTCTTTTACAACTTGTTTGACCTTGCACTTTTTGGATTGTTAAACTCTTTTTCGTGGTTCTTCTTTAAGTGATAGAAGAGGTTTGTTGTGTTGGCGTCAGATGAGAAAACAGTCTAATAGCAGAGTTAGCGTTAGCATTAGCAGAGTTAGCATATTACCCTTTTCTGCCCCGTGTCGGAATTCTTGAACCAAATCACAGACGTCCCCCTGGTTTTGGTAAAAGTCTTTCTTCTTAGGCTGCCTGCTAGCTGTCTCTACTTGTTGCGACCCTGAGTTTGATACTTCCTGCGTCTCCATCTTTCAGCACTTATGACTTAAATGCTGACACATACGGTGGGTCACAGAATATGGTGTGCCGCCGGGCCGCACAGAAAGCCGCTGCCGTAAAGCATGTCGCAAACCCACACGTGAAGCAGCGTCATGTCGCAAAATGGAGGTTCTTTGCAAAAGTTATTTTTTCTTCTTATTTATCACTTATATAAACTGAATGTATGCAAAGTGACAACACTAATACATTCGACGTAGCCTAGGTTATGAAATATTTACATGAATCATTGATACAATTATGATAGAAATGACAGAAATGATAGAGACGATAGAAGAAAATATATCACAATAGACACTTTTCTATCGTCCCCACGATATGTATCGTTATATCGCCCAGCACTAGTCATGTTCATGGAAGCCCACATGTCTGCAGTTAAACTTAGTCTTAGACTGTGCTTTCCCCAATTCCTGTTTTGCTCTCTTTGTGGTACATTTGTGGTTGGACATGAACAACAAACAACTGGTTAATGAGTGTTTTGTATTGGTCTAGCCGTTGTTCATGGTGAATCGACATATCTGCCGCCTGTCCACCACCAGAGCTGCTCTTTGACTCCTGTTTTGGCTGGAGCATTCTGTCAGGATTCAATGGCGTCAAAGAATGTTCAGCTTGTTGATAAACAGACCACAGTAACCGATAATCAGGTAAGTGTTTTTATTTACAGTGACGTTGTGCAGGGAATAGAATTGCTCGGGTCTGAAACGGAAAGAGTAAGGTGGTAAGTGAACACGACGGAGGATAGTATGAGAGAGTGTTAAGTTACGAGATATAGGCTTACAAAACGACAGGCGGAGTTCTACACAGGCTGTGTGATCTGAGGTGGTTCCGGGGGTACAGGTCTCCTGGTGACGAGTGTCCAGAGAAACGAGGTAGTTCTTAATCCATAAAGTGAGGCGGATGTGGATGAGGCAGATTGGCACAGACGAGCAGCTCATGTGCTCGGCTCGGGAACAGGTGGATAGTAGACCAGACTGGGTCTCCAGGTCGACAGGCACACTGAGGAAACACGGGAACAAAAACACAGGTAAGAAAATTCTCCTTGATACTGTTTAGCCTAGAATCGGCTCAGAGACTTTACCACTTGGTAAGCAATGCTCCTGCGCTGGTCTGATCTCCACCACAGCCTTAAGTACACTGCCCGTGTGATACCTCATTGCCTGCAGGTATGGAAGAAGTAAACTCCGCCAGCTGGAGGAGTCGGACACGCCCACCAGGAAGCAAACTCACAGATCACCACAATGCCACCAAACAACATAATTTAGTTTTACTTTCATTAAGAGAAAACATATTGACATTAAAACATTTATTGACCAAAATCAATTCCTTTTCATTCATTTTTTATATATAATATAAATATAAAAAGTTATTTGGACAATAGGTTTTTAAAAAAAAAATTCCCTTCTCACCCTCCGCGGGTGGTCTTTGTTTCATCCTCTGAGCTCGGGTCCTCTACCAGAAGCCTGGGAGCTTGAGGGTTCTGCGCAGTATCTTGGCTGTGCCTAGAACTGCACATTTCTGGACTGAGATGTCTGATGTTGTTCCTGGGATCTGTTGTAGCTACTGCTCCAGTTTGGGGGTGACT
>NC_051441.1:24911917-24940018 GCF_001649575.2 Kryptolebias marmoratus
ACCTCGTCCTCTGTTCCCCACTGTCTGAGACATTCGCTGAGTACATTGTCTGTTGAGGCCTTGTCCTTGATGTATTTATGGATCTTGGATGTTTCATCCTGGACAGTGGCTCTCACGGTTATTTGGACAATAGGTTATATATATATATATATATATATATATATATATATAAAACTTTTTTAACCAATGATTTGCAACACCTATTTGATATTGTTTACATTTATTTAGGAGCAGCAAATGATCAATAAACAGTCCCACAGCATAGTGTTTCTTCTTTGTTGCTATATTTTCCATAAATTCCATCACAGATAGAGATGTCAACCTAATACTCCTAAACCCACATTAGTGATCACTAAATAATTATTGTCTGTCCACAAAATTATTAAATATTTTTACAAATAATTTGTTTAAGGATCTTAGAAGACTGAGACAACAAAGACACATGTCTATAATCTGTCACTTTATACTTTTATGTTGTACTGATAAGATCATGAAATAAAATCTTCTCTAAAATCTTCGGCTTTCATTATCACAGAATCAGAGCTTCTCTTTTAAGGTAAACCTTTCTTAATTACAACCATCAACATATTTCTTACTACACAGATTATGCACAATATGTAAAACCTAAACCATCCAATTTTAGCTCAATATCTATAAAACTGACAGAGTTTTAGCAATTTTTGTGTTTGCTAAGATTGCTTTACTGTGGTGGCAATCTTGAATCCGATTAAGAAAAAACAAATGAAAATAAAAAAAATACTAATAAATAAATTCCAATGTATGCCTATAATAAAGAGTCATGAGCTACTGAGAGCAGTGGGTGTTATACAGTCTGTCGGCAGCCGGGAGGAAATACCTACGGTATCTTTCCTTCACACACTTAGGGTGCCGCATCCGGGCACTAAAGGAGCTGCTCAGTGCTGTGAGAGAGTGGTGCATTGGGTGGGACGGGTACTTCAGCATACGCTGAAGCTTCATCCTCATTCTCCTGTCTGCCACCACCTCCACTGGGTCAACATGACACCCCAGGACAGAGCTCGATTTCCTGAGGATCTTGTTCAGTCTCCCCATGTCAGCAGTGGAGATACTGCTGCCCCAACAGACCACTCCATAAAAGATGGCTGATGCCACCACAGCATCAAACAAAGCCTTAAGAAGAGCCCCCCGCACACCGAAGGACCTGATTCTCCTCAGGAGATGTAGTCTGCTCAGTCCTTTCTTGTAGAGGGCAGCTGTGTGGTCAGACCAATCCAGCCTGTTGTTAAGGTGAACACCCAGGTACTTGTAGGACCTCACAATCTCAATGTCAACTCCCTCAATGTTCACTGGCACAGAAGGGGAGTGTTTAGACTTGCGGAAATCCACCACGAGTTCTTGTGTTTTTTCCGTGTTAATCTGCAGACAGTTCTTCTTGCACCATTCCACAAAGTTCTGGATCAGTTCTCTGTACTCCCCATCATCCCCATCCTTAATGAGGCCGACAATAGCCGAGTCATCCGAGAACTTCTGCAAATGACAACTGGCAGAGCTGTACCTAAAGTCAGCAGTGTAGAGGGTGAAGAGGAAGGGGGCAAGGACTGTTCCTTGTGGAGCCCCAGTGCTGCAGACAACCTTGTGGCAGCTGGTTCTATGTGTACGAGTGGTTTGTACACAGACAAAAGATGGACCAGGTTGTGATCAGATCTTCCCAGGGGACGGAGGGGTAGTGAATTATATGCCTCTTTGGCATTGACAAAAAACAGATCCAGTATTTTATTTTCTCTGGTATGGCAGGTGACATACTGGGTGAAGATAGACAGCATTGAGGATGGAGAAGAATGGTTAAAATCCCCAGAGATCAGAAGGAGGGCCTGTGGGTGCTGGATCTGAATCCTGCTCACAGCTGAATGTAGGACATCACAGGCGGCGTCAGCATTAGCAGAGGGAGGGACGTATGCAGCTATCATGATAGCATGTGAGAATTCCCGTGGTAAATAGTAAGTTCTCATGCTAACTGCTACCAGTTCAATATCTTCACAGCAAATTTGTTCTTTAACAGTGATGTGCCCAGAATTACACTATCTGTTATTCACAAATATTGCCAGTCCTCTTCCTTTCCTCTTATCTCTTACCTCTTTCCCCGCTGTCCTGTCCGCCCAAATGAGATGAAAGCCCTCCAGAGAGACGAGCGTGTCCGTAGTTAGCGGAGTTAGCCATGTCTCCGTAAACAGCATGACACTACACTCACGGTATTCCCTCTTGTAGATGTACATCCAGTGATTACTTTTTAAAAGTTTCAGTAAATCTGTTTATTTTGTTCATGAGACATTTTGCTAATAGTACAATCAAACACACACAAGCAAGATCTAAAGGGTAGTCCAGTTGTATGGAGAGAAAATTGTTTCAAAATACCTGTGCGTGTGTAAAAGTATTTGTGCGTGTGTAAAAGTATTTTTGCGTGTGTAAAAATATTTGTGCGTGTGTAAAAGTATTTGTGCGTGTGTAAAAATATTTGTGCGTGTGTAAAAGTATTTATGTGTGTGTAAAAATATTTGTGTGTGTAAAAGGATTTGTGCGTATGTAAAAATATTTGTGTGTGTGTAAAAATGTATTTGTAACTCGTGTAAGCATCTTTGTGTGTAAGTTTGGATAGTTGTATCTGTGAAAAATGATTGTAAGCCTTAAAAAGAAAATAAATCTTTTCCTACGCCTCCAAATGTTGAAAAAGTACACACAAGTCACCAGATACACACACACACACACACACACACACACACACACAAAACTGCAGTTACGTACAGATCCAGTTACGAGCGCACAACTACTTTTGAGACTCATTTCACGCTTTCGGGGAGCTCCCAGATTTGTGCGTAGATGTTGGGTTTAGGTGCTAGTAGAAAGCTGGGTCATCTGAGTTTTCTTCGGAACTGTGTTTTTTCCATAGTTCAACACGGTCAGTAAAACATGCAAGTTTTAACATCTACTTACTTCTGATGGTGGAGCACGACTGCGATCACTGGGCTGAATCTGTGTATCATTTGTTCTTTCCATTTTCAATTGACTATCAAAAATCAAATAATGAAAAACAGACTGGTTATTTTATTTTCTATTTTTTAATATTACACCAAAAACAAATAAATGCCTGTTTTTTCGTATTTTACTTTTAGACTAAGATCGGAAACACAAAATCAAAAAACGGGCAGCAGGACAGAATTTGATTTTAATATTTATTTGGTTGGGTTTAGGTGACCCGGAAGTGACTTTATGTGGCAGTTCAGGTAATGTATTAGCTACTATGGCAGCGCTAGGACCACTGATAGAGGACTGATAGAGATTACTTTTCCAGGCCTTTAAAAAACTGCATGTGTGTGTGCATACACAGCACAGAAAAATCTAAAGAAATTATGGATGTGGTGTATACAGAAGGCTCAGGATTCTGTGTGTATATGTGTGTAAGAGAGTGAAATAAATATGAATGAACAATCAAACTTGTTTCTTCATTAAAATATGAAATGTATTGAAATATACATTTAAACTATATGGCCTTCAGGTTTCTGTGTTCCTAAAATATAAGACACATAATAGTTAAAAGAATTTAATTGAAAACAACTTGAAAATGTTTTAGTATCCCACAGTGTATTGTAATACACAATACATCATTAATTCCTAAACATGCAGAAATAACTAACAGGTAAAAACAGGTTTAACAAAGTGTGATATTAACTTTAGTTTTACATATGAATCATAGACATTTCTGTTAACATGTACAGTAAAAAAAAATCACCTCCTCTTTGGAGATGAGATGAGAAGCTGAAGACAGATGGGGTCACATCATCTCAAAGCTGGTCCTGTTAAAGTCTTCTGGTTTGAAATGTTCACTACAGAGCTGAAACAACTGTAGCAACAAAACCCTCCTTCTTACTGCAGCTTCCCATTGCCTCCTTAAATCTGTGTTACTGGGAAACCTTCAAAATGTGAAGAAAAATCCCAGAAAGAGCTAATGAGAGAGGAGGACTAGTTCCTCCTGTTAGCATTTTGTTGTTTACCTAATAACGTTAGCTACGATAACATATTATAATAAATGGTCAAATAACCAAAATTATTGTTTTTGGTGTCATATTAAAAAAATAGAGAATAAAATAACCAGTCCGTTTTTCATTATTTGATTTTTGATAGTTAATTGAAAACGGAAAGAACGAATGATACACGGATTTAGCCCAGTGATCGCGGTCGTGGTCTACCGTCAGAAGTAAGTGGATGTTAAAACTTGCACGTTTTACTGACCATGTTGAACTATGGAAAAAACAAAGTTCCAAAGAAAACTCAGATGACCCAGCTTTCTACTAGCACCTACTTTTTCAACATTTGGAGGCGTAGGAAAAGGTTTATTTTCTTTTTAAGGCTTACAATCATTTTTCACAGATACAACTACCCAAACCTACACACAAAGATGCCTACACGAGTTACAAATACATTTTTACACACACACAAATATTTTTACATACGCACAAATCCTTTCACACACACACAAATATTTTTACACACGCACAAATACTTTTACACACGCACAAATATTTTTACACACGCACAAATCCTTTTACACACGCACAAATCCTTTTACACACGCACAAATATTTTTACACACGCACAAATACTTTTACACACGCACAAATACTTTTACACACGCACAGGTATTTTGAAACAATTTTCTCTCCATACAGTTGCTTTGGATTCAACTTGCTTGGAGTGTCCCAGATGACTAGGGATCTACACTATCATAACCAATGCTGTGGATTTTAGATAAATGGTTCAGTGTGCACTACAGCTTATGCAAAAAAGAAAAAAAGTAAGATTTGTGATTCTTTTGAATGATTTTTTTTATCTTTCTCTGTTGGATTTCTACCAACAGTGGTCCGAAATGACAGAACGAAGAAGAAGAAGGAGGAGCGGCGTCAGGAGGATTCTGAGGTGTATGTGCTGTCAGCAGACATGGAGGAGATGATTGAACGGGTCCAGCGGGCTCATCAGGACACATTTCCTTCCCTCTGCCAGCTGGGCAAATACACCACGGTGCTCACACACACATGCATTTGCACACACATACTGAAGACCTTCTTCTCAAAATTCAGAAGAAAAGAACAAATAGAAACTCATTCTGGTAAATTATTTGCTCTTTCTAAATGTGTGCTGTCCATCCTAAACCTTCAGAGCAACAGTTCGGAGCACCGTGTCACCCTTGATGTCAGTCTGTGGGACAAGTTCAGCGAACTGTCCACCAAATGCATCATAAGGACAGTGGAATTCGCCAAGCAGCTTCCTGGTTTTACTACATTAACCATGGCTGATCAGATCACCTTGCTGAAAGCTGCCTGCCTAGACATCCTCGTGAGTTTGTGTTGTTGAAATCAAAAGTTTCACTAAATAATAAACCAACAACTGGAACATATGTTCCTAGGTGTACACAGTGAATGCATTTATATTCTGTTCCTGTTAATATTTATTGTCACTAGAGGGTGCTACTGTGACAGCATAGGACAGAAGAGCTTGTGTTTAAAGGTATGAGAGTCAGACAACACTGTGTTCTGTAACAGGGTCTCCACAGTTGCTGTTATAAAGTTTGTGAGTTTAAAACACCATTTCCTATTTCAATAAAACCACCACAAGAACACTGGCAATAAGGATGAACACTTCATTACCAAATCCACCTCCTTTCCTGCATCACACAGGTGAGCCTCTTATACCATTTACCATGTGGTGAAAAATATTTACCATACCATACCATACCAACTTTATTTATAAAGCACTTTAAAACAACCACAGCTGATACAAAGTGCTGTACATTAAAACACAACATAATAAAAAAAAATAATTAAAAATGGTTTAAAAACAAAAAAACATACAATTTAAAAACTAGATCCCGCTGGTGTTGAAAGCCAAGTAAAATAGATGGATTTTAAGACGAACTTTAAAAGTGGACAGTAAAGGGGCCTCTCTGACCTGTAAAGGCAAGTCATTCCATAATTTAGGGCCCATGACAGCAAAAGCACTCTAATTGTCAAAATTTGACAATTTTGACAATTTTGACAATTACATGCTCATCATAAAGAAGACTAATGGTCAGATGAAAGATGATGTGCTGTTTCACTCCAATGCTTGGGTAACAGAAAGACAGCATCTGTTCTACACACCACCAAAACAAGGTAGAACATTTGATGAAGTCATGGCTGCACTTGAAAGACCTTTTTTTCCCCCCAAAGTTAATGTATTGGCATGTAGAAACACATTCAGACAGCGTGTTTAAACATGCTGATGAAACCGGGAGCCAATAGGTCACCAAGCTCAGAGCTTTAGCTGCAGTGTCTGGTTTTGGACTAACGGAAGGTGAACTAATAAGATATCAGTTCATTTTTTTGCTTATTTCAGTGCTGGGAAGGATAAGTTATTGCTGGAGGAGGACCCCATTCTTGACAAAGCTCAAACCATCACATCAAGTGGAAGTATCAATAAAAAAATGCTACCCTGCTCTTAGCTACAAGTACAGTCCTGCCTGCACCTGTACATAAAGAAGATGCTGTAAATGCTCAATTTTGAGAGATAAAAGGGCCACAAACAGCTCAAACACATGGAGCTCCATCTCATGTTCATTATAAACAGGCATGAGGAGCAACACCACTGCTTCAGATGTGGATCAGATCTGGCTAATGATAAAAACTGTCTAGCTGCTATAGTAAAATATAATAACTGCAAGAATAAGGGATTTTTGCCAAAGAATGCAGACACCTGTAGCTGTAGTGGGAATGGTGGTTGTTCCTGAGTTAGCAATAATGATGTTAAGCTGATGGCTGCAGCATTTGATAAAACAATATATCAAATGAACACTGAAGCACCACAAGAAAACTCCCACGTCCCAGAGTTAATTGTAGACACTGGAGCAACATTTCACACAATGCTCTGACAGAACCTAAAGTTAAATGAGTCACACATGCAAAAGGTGACCTACCTGTCATTGGCTGCCTTCAAGCTACAGCAGGAGTAGTAAACTAAAACAACAACGTTCCAGCATTATTCTATATTGTGAAGACTGGATCATGACTACTGGGCCTGGACCTGATTAAAGCACTGCAGATTACTATAATCAGTGGAGAAGTTACTTTCATTCAAGAGATGATGATGCAAAAGAATCTCCCACTGACACAAAAAAACGTGCATGGTGAATATAGTTGATTCTGCTTCAGCCCACCATCTTGGATTTGTTAAAAGGTTCATCCACAAGGTTCAAGTAGGCAACACAGTGCACCCTATACATCTGCCACTCAAACTATGTGAAGAGGTTTCAGCAGAGCTCACATGTTTCTTCTTCTAATCAGGCATTACTGAACCAGTGAACACATCTGAATGGGTCAGTCCTTTAGTGGTGGGACAAAAATGCAAAGGAGACTTTAGGCTTTGTATTGATCTTTTTTAACCTAACAGTGTGATTATAGACTGTCACTCTGCCTCATATGAAGGACTTGTTCACAAAACTGGCTGGTGCCACACATTAGACTTGGTAACAAAATTTCACATTTGTCTTGTCCCTGGTTTAAAACTACAATTTCTCAGTTCTTTATAAATCCATATAAATCCATTGTTGGTTTTGCTTCTTGCACACTGTCTTCAGCTGAGAGGATGTATCCCACTATAGAAAAAGAGGCTCTTACTTCAAATGGAGACCACATGTGTGAGGATACATATTCACTCTCAGAACGGATCAAGGCCTCACCACTCTGCTAAGCACTAAAGGGATGAATAGAGCTGCCATGAGAATTGTATGTTAGTCAGCTAGACTGATGTGTTTCCAGTATGACATGCAGTACTGACATGGAAGTCAGAACTTCATGGGAAACTGCCTCTCACTTGTTCCCCTGAGCACCACTAATACAGCTGCAGATTCTGAACAGGACTTGATCACAGAAATAGCGAAATGTGAGGAGTGTGCTGAACTTACAAAACTGTAACAAATCATCCACTCAGGGCGGCCTAAAGTGGAAAAGCCCCTACCAGAGGAAGTCAAACCTTACATCCTTGTGCACCATGAACTGGCAACAGAGTCCCCCAGCCAGTCGAAGCAGATGGCCGCTTGTCCTAAACCTGGTTCTGCTGGAGGTTTCTTCCTGTTAAAAGTAAGTTTTTCCTTTCCACTGTCGCCAATGTGCTGCTCAGGATGGGAGACTGCAACAAAGTAAAGATTCAATGCAATCTGCTGGCTTCCTTAGATAGATTCCTTTTACAAATTGGCATTTAAAACATATGTGAATGTTTTTGTACAGTGAGTCACCTTTGATTTTCAGGGCAGACACAACCTTTTCCCAAATATGTACAAGTTAGTCTACAGAGTCCTGTCATCATGCACTGTCTGTCAGGCATGTGACAAAACCACTACTGTTTCACCTGCTCCATTACAACCTGTCAAGTTTTAAGAGGGTTCATTTCAACACATTGCTGTTGACATTGTGGGTCAATTTGAAGATGGAACTTACAATTGTAGGTTTGCCATTACTCTTATTGATTATTATAGCAAATGGCCTGAAGTTGCATTAACTCCAATTTATACAACAAACACTGTCAAGGCATTCCTAAATTATGTTTTTGCTCATGAAGGAAACCCATGCACTATCACAGCTGATAATGGACCATCTTCTGCTTTTTTCCATAAGTAAACATGGCAGTGGCATTAAGCACATCAGAACAAGTCTATACCATCCTCAGGCATACAGATGTGCGGAAGGCTTTAACAGAGCACTAAAAGACACCATTCAGGCAGCACCAGCTACACAACAACACTGGAAGCTTGCAGCTACTGAAATACTTCACAGTTACAGAACTTTACCTTATGCTACAGCTGGTGAATCTTCTGTCCAGCTTCTCAAAGGAAGACCAATGAGGTCAAAACTTGACATCCTGCCTCCACCTAAGGACGATGGACAGTATGACCATGATAGAGATAAAGTGGTTCTACAACAAAAACAGAGGAGCCAAACCCACCAAAGTCACTGTTGGAGCTACGGTCAGAGCAAGTACGCCTTTTTATGTGGAAAAAGAAGAGACTCCGTACAACAATCTACAACAATCCTTGGCAGTACAGCAGCAGACTGGACTGAGTTCATTCATCCTCAGTAATGAGAAAAGATGGAATTCAGGATGACTTTCACTCAAATGAAACACCAAGGACTACAGCAGAGGAACACCTTAGCCCAAAACAGACACCAAAAAGAAATGTTCTGCAAAGGGGAACACATGCACCAACCAAGACTATGTAACAAAAAAAAATTGTTTAAAAAAATGATTGTGAACAAAAACGCAAAGAGATGTAAAAAAATGTTTTGTGATTTTGAGCTAATTTTAGTTGTAATTTTGATAGTTTTGTGTTTTCAGAAGACTTTATTTGCAATTAATGGAACTTCGACCAATGGAATGGTTAAAGATAAATTGTACAAATAATAAAATGGTGTAATAATAATCCTTATACTGTACATCTGTTACCTTAATTAACTTTAAACTACTTCATCAATACAAATCTACAATATGGGAAAGTCTGCAGTCATGATAGAGTTTATTTAAAACTCTCTTTCTAGATTTTGAGGATCTGCACGCGCTACACTCCAGACCAGGACACCATGACGTTCTCTGATGGCCTGACTCTGAACCGCACCCAGATGCACAACGCAGGTTTCGGACCACTCACAGACCTGGTTTTCTGCTTTGCCAACCAGCTGCTCCCTCTGGAAATGGATGATGCAGAGACAGGCTTGCTGAGTGCCATCTGCCTGCTGTGTGGAGGTATTGCATTCCATCTTGAACATCTTGGCAGTGAGGCTTTCTGCTCAGCAGAGCTATCAATTCTGAGGTATTGAATGTCTCTCTCTATGTCTGCAGACCGTCAGGACCTGGAGGAATCACAGAAGGTGGATGTTCTTCAAGAGCCCTTGCTTGAAGCTTTGAAGGTCTCATTTTCTGTCTCTGTTATTATTGGACTCAAAGACTATTAGCTGACATATTCAAAATTGAAACAATGGTTTCCAAAGTGCTCTCTCTCTCTCTCTCTCTCTCCCTCTCTCGTACTACTTTCATTTTAGTTTTTAGCTACTGTTCTGTTATTTGTAGCTAACCTACTACTTTTAGCTTTCAGTCAGACTTTTTGTTACTTTTAGCTTTTAGCTAGCCTTTTGTTTACTTTTAGCTTTCAGGTAACATTTAACCTGTTTTAACTTTCAGCTAGCGTTTTGCTCCTTTCAGCTTTTAGCTAGTCCTGTGCTTTTTTTTTAGCTTTTAGCTAGTGTTCTACTCCTTTTAGCTACAACAAGTCAGTTTCAGACTTTTTAGCAAACTTCACCAGTCATTCACTACTCAGCATTCACACTGCATAATAGTTCATAATAGTTTCTCTAGTTTCCTATAATAACCACCAAACAACTGGATGATGGCTGCACAAATCTTTACTTTTTTATCTCATGATGTGTTTTTAGATTTATGTCAGGAGGAGGAGGCCTGATAAACCCAGCATGTTCCCCAAAATACTGATGAAGATTACTGACCTCAGGAGTATTAGTGTGAAGGGTGAGACACATACACACGCTCAAGAACCCCCCCCCCCCACACACACACATACATATAGAGACAAAATAGGCTTAAATTAAGACACAGTTATAGACAGAAAATATGTTTTTATTGTTCAGAGATCTAAAATGTGTGGTGCACTTTACGAGAAAAATTATTAGAATAAATTTAACTTGAACGTTTCTACAAGTCACAACTACAAGGCAGCTAAATGCAGTTATAATCTAATCAGAAGTGCAAACACAGTAAAGTAATTTATAAGCACAAGTGCAAGTATGAATACATTTGAAAAAAGTGTCAGAATTTACAGTATGGTAGGTTAGGTACAGTTAATGCAGCGAATCGGAGGAAAATACAGGAGATATACACTCGCCAGCCTCTTTATTAGATACACTTGTTCACACAAATACTTGTTAACACAAATACTTGTTAACACAAATACTTGTTCACACAAATACTTGTTAACACAAATAGCTAATCAGCCAATTACATGGCAGCAGCTTAATGCCTTTAGACATGTAGACATGATGAAGACAACTTGCTGAAATTCAAACCATCAGAATGGGGAAGAAAGGGGATTTTAGTGACTTTGAATGTGGTGTAGTTGCCAGATGGGCTGGTCTGAGTATTTCAGAAACTGGTTGTGGTTGAATAGGAGATTCACATCATGCACGTGCAGCTGATAAATCTGTAGCAACTGTGTGATGCTAACATGTCAATATGGACATCTGTAAGGAATGTTTCCAGCAACTTGTTGAACCTATCCCACAAAGAATTAATTGACTTCTGAACATAGAGGGGGTCCAACCTGGTACTTTTCATCCATCAATCCATCAATGCAGACACTATTTGATATAGAAAACAGCACCAAACATCATGTCAAAAGTGTAAAGGTTTAATATTAGCTAATGTAGTGTTTTTTCAAAGCCTTATGTCCTTTTTGAAAAAGTTAGTTAATTTTTTAAGGCTGGGTAATTATATATTGTAATTATAATTATAAGGCTTTAATTATAACGCTGGGTAATTCTCTATCTATCTATCTATCTATCTATCTATCTATCTATCTATCTATCTATCTATCTATCTATCTATCTCTCTCTCTCTCTATATATATATATATATATATATATATATATATATATATATAAACCTGGCACTCATTCGTCTAGCCAGTAGCTTGGCCTGAATTAAGACTTTTGTCTCTTTCACCATACTCTGCGCTCTATGACTGATGTCACTGCTGATAAGATTCTAACTACTGATAACTATTAGACAGAACATCTCTTGAAAGTTGACTGAACTATCCATTTAAAATGATAAAATACCTACATTTGGATGTATGAACTATATAAGAAGTGTAAAGAGAACTAAGACAAAAAACAAACAAACAACTAAACGTTAAAGGTGCTGCTAGTCACTCACTTTAGTCACATTGGTAACTATCATAGCCGAATGTCCCTCCAAAAAGTGATGAAAAGATAAGACAGAAATTGGTCAGGGGAGCTGCAGAAAGTTCTAGTTGTTTTACAAGAGACAACGATTTCCTGTGTTCTCCATATGTCTGGACTCTGCGATAGGGCAGACTTTTTTTTTTTAAAACATCCAGGCCTAACAAAATATTGCTAAAACATATATCAAATCTTCTTAAAGTCCCTATAACCAACGTGCTTCAGTTATCAGTAAATTAGGGTTAAGCGTGGTGGTGGCAGCATCATGCTGTGGGGTTGCTTTTCTTCAGCTTGAACTATGGTTTTAATCAAGGTGGAAATGATTATGAACAATTCCAAGTACTTGTTTATTTTGGCCTAAAATCTTCAAGTGTCTGCTAGAAAGATGATAGAGGAATTTTATTTTTTTTAATGACAATGACCTCAAGCATACATCCAAATCAACAAAAAAATGGCTATGCTAGTAGAAAATTTAAGTTGACATCCTTGCCAGAGTCTAAACCTAAATCTGATTGGGTGACCTGAAGAGGGCTAAATGCTAGGGATATCTGACTGCAATAATTTGCCACCCAGCAATAAAAATGATAAACACTAACTGCTGATGACATATTTATGCAACACACCAACCTGGCAACAAACCACAGCTGCTGAAAACATTGTGAGTGGTTTAAAAGTTTCTTCAAAAGTAAGGTTTAAAACAAGGAGAAATGGGTGTGCCTAACGATGGACAGTGATGCTAATGTGGTCAAAGCAGTCACTTTGAACAAGTGGAGAAGGTTGCCTTGCTTTGAATATTGCCTTCACAGTGTTATTGCTGGGCTTTCTTTTTTACTTTTAAAGTTTTGTTATTTTATACACACCCAATGAACAGCTTTAACTCAACTAAACTTTTATTACATAGCACATTTCAAACACAGAGGTAACTCAAAGTACTTAAAAACATACAAATTAAAATTAATATAAAAGCAAAAATAGAGCATAAAGACACAAAACAATAGAAAAATTAATGAAATACAAAAGCATAAAGGCAATGAAATTTAAAGCAATCAAAATTGAATTAAAGCAAATCTATAAAATTAATTTGTACAAATACATGAGAAAATTGTATTTTTTTTTTGTGACTTGGAACAGTAATGTGCTTTAAATCACAATGCCTACTTTCCTTTGAATTGCCCTAGCCTTCATCTGTTTGTTTCTGTATAAAAATAAAGTTTTAAAAAAGAATAAAACATTTACAAAAAAATAACACAGGCTATTTGATAAAACAGGAGCCATGAATGTGGAAAAAGATCATTATTCATTAATGATCATTAAAGAGCTTTGAAAAGACGCAGCTCATTAAAACTTTGTCAAATAAATAAGTTTTTAGCGTAGTTTTAAAAGCAGAGAGAGTGTTGGTGTTTCATACTGAAGCAGGGAGCTGATTCCAGAGGAGGGGAGCCTGAAAACTAAAGGCTCTCCTCCTTCATCCTTCCTTGAACAACTACGAGACCTGCATGCTGGTAGCGAAGTGTTCTTGTTGGGTTGTAAGGGACTTTAAATAAGGGGCTTTAAATATGCTGGAGCTAGGCCATTCAGTGCTTTATATGTAATGAGGAGAATTTTGTATTGTATTTTACTTGTCACAGGAAGCCTGCAGCATGTTGAATAAACTGTAAGATTTGTAAGGAGTATTTTGGACAGTGTCGTCTTAAGTTTTTTAGAGCCAAAACAATTACCTCAGTTTTATCTGAGTTCAACAGGAAAGAATTTGAGGACATCCAGTTCTTTATGTCTCTAAGACAGGCCTGGAGTTTGAGCAGCAGATGAGTCATCTGGTCTCATTGATAAATAAAGCTGTGTGTCATCAACATAACAATGGTAGTGTGTTATATTTTCTAATAATGTGACCTAATGGTAGCATATAAAAAGAGAACAGAACTGGACTTAGAGCAGAACTCTGGGGGGACAAAATAGTTAACTTTAGAACATGACAAGGACACTTTATTAATATGTACAAATTGCAATCTTTCAGACAAATATGACTTAAACCAAGCTACGGCAGTTCATTTGATCTTAATGATAAGCTCAAGTCTGTGCATAAGAATTTTGTAGTCAGTGGTGTCAAATGCAGCATTGAGATCCAACAGGACCAACACTGAGACAAAATTGCTATTTGAAGCTGTGAGAAGATCTTTTATAACTTTTTAGTAAGACTGTTTTAGTGCTGTGGTGTTTGTTAAGCACAGTGCAAAACTCATCACAGAGACTTATGTAATACACTTGGATTGCTCGAGGGAAATACAAATAAAGTTATTTAGTAGTTTATTTTTTTGTCTTTGAGTTTCTCCAACTGACTGATGTCAAGTTGCTGGTAAGGTGATTTACAATGCTCATACGCAGAGCTTCATTCGTCATATACAACACCCGCTGCCATAACTCCCACACAATAGCAGCATTATCCCTAATGGTGCTGTTGGTTGTTCCTGAACATCCTGGTCCTAGACTGCTGTCTACTAAAGTGCCTCCTGGAAGGTAGGAGGGCAAGCAGTTGATGGGCTAGATGAGAAGCATCTTGGATGATGCCTGCTGCTTACCAAAGATATCACTTCTTCGTCCTAAATGGCAGGCAGTGGAGTGCCTATAATTCAATGGGTGGTTTTCACCACCCTCTGTGGTGCTTTTTCATCTGCCACAGAGCAGGTCCAATACCAAACTGTGGTAGAGGTTCACCAGGATGATTGAGTAGGGGTAGGTTTTCCTCACTGTCATCAAAAAGTTGCTAATGTGCCTTTTTGACCATGCTGAAGGAGGCTGGCCGTTCAGAACAGGTTTTCTGATATAGTTTGTGAACCCCTAGAATCATGAAGCTGGAGACATGCTCTACCCCTGTCCAATTGATGTGAATGGTGGTCTGCACGTCATCTGCCTTCTTCCTGAAGTCCACTATGAGCACCTTGGTCTTGCTTGTAATACGGAGTAAATTATTGTCAGCACCACCCAGCCACTTACATATAGGCTCATTGCTGTCTTTGAGAAACATTGTAATATCATCTGCATACTTTATTACTGTGTAGCAAACAGTTTTAATGCATAAATAGAGATATTTCAGAGCAATGTGTGAGACTACCCTTAGCTCAAGTTTATATTGCCTTAGCTTCGGTCTGTGCATTGGAAACTAAGTTTATTGCACAGTTTCACCCTCTGAAACACATACTGTACAGAAGGATAAAAGGCATAGTACCTAAACGTTTTGTGTTTTTATTACTAGCAAGGCCACCTGATTTTGATGAGGTTTGAACCTCATCAAACACCATATATTTTATATACCATTAGATAGAGCTAAATTAACACAGTTCTTAAATAGGCAGCAATAGAAAGTCCTGTGTTTAACTTCCTGGAACTTCAGTTTATGCACCAGGCTGAAGCTGAGGAATTGCTCTGATTGGCTGTAAATTTTCAGATTATTCCTTTGTGGATAACACATGAGCAAAGCAGTCAAAAGTGCCAGCTCCCACTTGCAGATTTTTTTATTTTAGGTTATAAATTTTTTTATTTCATCTTAATTGAGTTAAGTTATAGCTGACCCAGTTAGCTATAGCGCTACCGTGCATTGTTTATTTAACAGATTAAGAACATATAGAGGATGAATGGGTTGTGAGTGTATAGGTTGCCTTGCTATTATTACAAAAAGGGATGGATGGATGGATGGATGGATGGATGGATGGATGGATAGATAGATAGATAGATAGATAGATAGATAGATAGATAGATAGATAGATAGATAGATAGATAGATAGATAGATAGATAGATAGATAGATAGATAGATAGATAGATAGATAGATAGATAGATAGATAGATAGATAGATAGATAGATAGATAGATAGATGCAAGAGGGGTCATACAGGTCAGGTGCAATGTGCTATGGGCGCCAGCCAAAGGTGGGCCCTTGAAAAGAGATTCATTGCCAGTTATTTCAAATGCTTGATTGCAGTTGTTGCTGCTCTGTATGAAACCAACCAATTATTAGGTTTAAGGGGCAATCACTTTTTCACACAGGGTCGTGTAGGTTTAGATTTTTGTCCCCCTTAATAACAAAGACCATTTAAAAACTGCATTTTGTGTTTACTTGTGTTTTCTTTGTTTAATATTTAAATTTGTTTGATGATCTGAAACATTTAAGTGTGACAAACATGAAAAAGAATAAGAAATCAGGAACAGGGCAGACACTTTTTCACACCACTGTAGTTGGTTGTTTGAATATAATGGGGTGACTGGTCAGAAGTCACTTGTGCTCTATTAAACTGCATCTTAAATTTTTTTCTGGAACTGGACTGGTTAAAGGTCTCTCCTGTAGTTGGATTGTGTTAGAGGATTTTGGACACCCAGCTAGAATGGCATTACAGTAGTCTAGTCTGCAGATAATGAAGGCATGGACCAGTTTTCAGCATCATCTTCCATACGTTTCTAATTTTATAGATATTAAAAAGCTTGGAAAATACTTTTTGAGACGTGTTCGATATGTAGAATAATGCATAGGTATAGGCACTAGTAGAGGTTATTGTAATTCCATCAAGACTGATATTTTGAGTTGTAGCAGATAGATGATAAAAGATAGGTGACACCTTTTTTCATCAACTTAGCACATATTTAATCTCTTGTTAAAGCAGAGGCACCATCTCGGATATCAACCAATAACAGATTAATTACCTTATAGGAATTCAATCATTGAATTATTCAGTCTGTTCACCCTTATCATTATCAGAACTCACCCACTGAAGCTGAATCTGTTAATACCAGGGAACCCAAATCATAATATTTATAGGCCATTCTGGATGGTTGGAGGATGGTTGTTAGTTTTGTTGTTTTTTATTCCAGTGAGGGAACAAGGGTCAGAGGATCAATGTCTGTGAGTCACAGTTCACTGCTGCATAAAGTTATAATGTTAAAATAATATTACAGTGAATAAAAGAGGACTTAAATATATTCTATATTGTAATAAAGCTCCAAAATATCACAAAATTAATTTTTGGTTGTATCGCCCATACATAGTTAAAATGTCATATAATGCTGAAGCACCATTCTATAGTCTGAAAAGACTTATGAGAAATCAGACAGGAGAGCTGCCAGTCAGTTGAGTTTGTGGCAAAACTTTACGAGTGTTTAGGAAAAGAGTTGAACTGAACATATTCACCTCTCTTGACTCACCTCTCTTCCTCTTCCACAGGAGCAGAACGAGTAATCACTCTAAAAAAGGAGATACCCGGCTCCATGCCTCCTCTCATCCAAGAGATGCTAGAGAACTCTGAGGGGCTGGAGGGGCATGGAGCAGGGGGAGGAAAAGTGAGAAGAGAAGGCAAAGAGGACGACGGAACCGAAGCAGGATGCTGCCGTCCAAGTCTGTTGCCCAAATTTGCCCTGCCTCACAGCCCAAGCACCAAGCCACTTTCTTCTCCACCTGAGTTGCTATTTCCTCACACCGAGCCCATCTCTTCTCACACTCCTGCCACCTTCTCCGCTGCTGATTTAACAGGAACCGAAGGAGAAAGCTGGGACTCACCATGACTCTCTGAGTTACTGTTCACATGTTTTGTCCATACGCAGCCATGCTAAGAACTGATCTGGGTTAAGATGGCATGGTTCTAAAAACACACAAATGTCCCTTTTTTATTGTTGTGTACAAAAAAGAGCATAGATCCAAACTGTGAGCAAAAATGATGAAGGAAGTGGAAGAAAAAAAAACCCTGTTACATATGTAAAAGTCTTACATGTAGTATAGTGTATATAACAAAGGTGTCCTGAATTGAAAGGTGTCTAATGTAGCGTATACACACACACACACCCTCTCATCCAAAAGTTTCCTTCACTCTTATTGTTGTTGAACTTGAGACAGGTATATTTCTTTTTGTACCATCCTTTATAGACAGGTGTGCATTTTGAAAGCAGCTCAAATCTTCCTTAATTAAAGACCCAGCATTCCTTGAAGGGATGCCTCTCACCAACTGCCTTTCATGCCATGGTTTTAGATTAATATCATCTTATGTTGAAAAGTTGTAGCCACTTTGTTTAAACCCAAAAATAAAATCATGAACAATTTCATGCAATATCTTGTAAGTTGTGATAGTGCTCAGAAAATGTGTTGGTGATGACTCTCAGCTACTAGCACACCAAAGTTTAGCTCAGTACCTGAAAAACTGACTGAATTATGGCTATTTATGTCTTTTTAAGGGCAACTAGCTGTGGCAGCACTATTGAATTGAATTGACTCCAAAAGTTAATCAGTTGTACATGTACATCAAATGATTACGTTTTAACAGTTTCTTTTCATATTGCCTGGTGGTTTAGGAGATATTTTTCCAACAAAAGTGATAGTATCTTATCTGCCTGTTGGTGAGCTGTGATTTAAATGTAGCATCAGTGACGACTCGCTGCCAAACACAAATAATCTCTTTTCTGTTTTTTGTTACTGGAACATCCTAGCTTTCAGGTTCATGTTCTCTGTATGTTCTTGTTCTCTGGTTGTTCTTGTTGTTTACAAACTGTTTAGTTGGAGATAGACATCAACTTTTCCACGACCCAGAAAGTTGTTCTCTGGTTGTTCTTTTTAATGTCTGCTGAGGTAGAGTTCACTAAATACAGGAAGTTTAATAAAGAAATATGATTTCCTTATTTCATCTGCTTTTTGGACAAATGTATTTTAGTGTTCCTACAAAGTATTGCTCTTGAGTTTGGTTTTAGTATTTTCCTGGTCTGGAGAAGTATGAGGAAAAAAATCAAATGAAGCTTGGAAAACAATATAGTATGTTTCCAAACTATATTCTCAGTTTTATTTTCTAAAGGACAAAATTTTAGATTAACCAAAACAAAAAAAAACTTTGTATATAAAAGACAAGACAATATATGACACAACATACCCAATATTTTGAGGTAAAAAAAACTTTTCAAGTAATTTTGGTCAGACTATGAAAAATGCAATCTCACAGCCTATCACATCTTTTGGCACAATGTATGTGTATGGGATGACTCTCAGCTACTATCACATCAAAATTTAGATCAATATCTGTTATAGTGTTATAGTGTTCCAAATTTCAGTTGGCTATAACCACCATCTCAAATTGGACTGACACCAAAGTTAATCAGTTGTAGATGTACATCCAGTAATTACTTTTAGAGAATTTCATCAAACTCTGTCCAGTGGTTCATAAGATATTGTGCAAAAAGGCATTCAGTGTTTACTCCAACAGTTCATGCTTAAGATTTAAACAAAGAACTTGTAAATGTGTTGGCACTCAAAGTATGATTTGGAGATGCCTCTTATACTGCCACATCTTATTTTAAATCAATATGTGTAAAACTGAGTTACAGCCTTTTTGAGTTTGCCTGTTAACACGACAAACACCCACACACTGACGCAAGACACATGACCTGCCTTTCACCTTGTAGATTTTGTCAACAAAACTAAGAAACAAACTGCATTTCCTATTGATAATAAGAAAAAGGTATTTTACGTTTCATTTATGCCCCTTTATTTTTAGTGTATCTTCTCACAAAATAGTAAAAGTTACTTTTCGTAAGAACTCCTTGCTGGCATATGACTTTATAAATAGAGATTATAACAGTATGTTACATAAACAGCAGGCAACTTTCAGCTACAGGGGAGTATATGAATCATTACATTTTACTGTAAATGGGAAAACCATTTTACCAGATTAGTATCAACCACTGCTATTAAAGACGGGAGATTATATAATCATTCTGTCTGACTGTCTGTCTGATTTTGTCAATTTTGTCTCTAAACAAATAAAAAATTTTCTTCCAGGTTAACAATTCTACAGAGGCCACAGCTTCCATGTAGTGGAAAGCAATGAAGGCTTTTATATAGGGAGGAGGATACTGCCTTTAGGGCCAATCAGTGAAAATCTAGTATAAAGAAATTAGCCAGATTATTTATGCACATTGCATCTTAAGCTTTTTTTTATATGCTACTACAAAACAGATACATATAAAGAACAAATATCTTTGCAAGCTGAAAATAATTTTATCACATAACAGCACACTATTTTTACACAATTTGAGATCCAATTTTTATGAACAAGGGGATGAGACAAGTAAAGTACTGGCTTTTCAACTATGAAAAATATCTGCATCTTGGCAGATACTTCAAGTTGAAACTGGTGCAGGAGTAACATCAGACCCATTGGAAATTAATAAAACCTTTGTAAAATTTTATAAGTGGCTGTACTCATCTGATTGCTCCAATGTTTCTGCAGCTCTGATGTTTCTGCAGCTCTGATCTCCTTCCTCAGTGGCATTGACATTCCTGCTGCAAAATCTGGCCAAGGAACTGGACTATCATGGACTATCATTGCAATACAGCTTGAGGCTGCAGTCAAATTTTTGCAAAGTAGTAAAAGCCCAGGTCCAGACAGCTTCCCTTCCAAATTCTATAAAATGTTTTGGAAGCAACTGGCCTCATTCCTACTAGAGGTGTTTACTGAGTCTTTAAGTACAGGCATGCTCCCTCAAACCTTTAACCAGGCTGTTATCTTGTTGCTTTTTGAAAACCACGGCCTAATAAGCATTGCAATTATCATATGTTGTACCCGTGGATATTAAATGAACAAGTCTTTTTTTTCTTTAGCTTTGTTTTACAGAGTAACAATGTAGTACAATACAGCATCTATGCTTTTAAATCAAAGATGTTTTGTACGTCCATATACAGGCTACAACTTGTGTTTTGTATTCAACATTTCAATGTATTTCAATATATCAATATTTTGAATCAGTTTGAAGAATTCTTCTGCAAATTACTTTTATTGGGAACTATTTTTTAGATGTGGAAAAATACACATTTGCTGCCCTTTTTTCTGCAACAAACAACAAACAGAGGCACTGCAAAGGCCTATTGTATTTTTTTTGTTGCTTTAAAGCCTGGAATTTAAATACATTTTTAATTCAAATAGAAGTGATAGACCGACAGAAAATCTTTCAGATTAATGAAGTAAAAAGAGGGGAAATACTACTTTAATAAAAAGTGATATATCACTTTATATATTACTTTATGAAAAATTATGTGTGTGTATTTATTTAACCCTTTTGCTTTGAAGCGCCAACTATTACCTTCAGAAGCCAAATAAATAGTTCAACAAGATCTACCTGTGAGTGATCTAAGTGTTCAATGATCTCAATATATATACATCCACCTGTTAAAACAGCCCCTAGAATCAACACAAGCTCAACACCTTTAATACCTTACCTCTAGTAAGGCATAACAGCAAGAAAGAGACAGCATGTAGATCAAGGAGCTCTCCACACAGTTCAGAGACAAAGTTGTGAGGATGTACAGATCAGGGTTGTGTTAGAAAAAGTTTTCCTAGAACCCTGAACATGACAATGACCCTAAACACTCTGCTGAAGCAACACTCCACTGGTTTAAGGAGAACCAGTTTAAGGTCCTGGAATGGTCCAGTCAAAGTTCAAATCTCAGTTCAACTGAGAGTCTCTGGCTTGATTTAAAGATTGGATACAAGCAGCACCCATCCATCCTGGAGAAGCTGCAGCAGTTCGGTCATGAAGAATCAACAAAGATTTTAGTAGTTAGATGGATTGAAATCATGACAATGGACATGAAGAGAGTTGATGCTAAGTGTTGCAAAAGGTCATGACCACTGACATGAATAAAGATGGACAAAGCAACTTCAGTAACCTTCATTGTCCAAAATTAAAACCAAAATGTTTTGTTTTTTGGGAGCTGCCATGTTGTATTTTTGGAGCCAGAGACTGAGCACTAAAGATGTGGAGATGTGCCCTCAATACAAAAGTCCCACCTACATACCCTCCCAAATCACTACCACGGTGTCATTTTGTCGATCACAGTGTAGCAGGGATCTTGTTTTAAGACTTAAATAGCTAGTTACATATCTTAAAAATGTATATTTGAACATATAACAAAAAGATAAGAATTACATGAATTAACAAAAATCCTTATCAATCAAAATGATTTAAAGTCTACTATTTATTTATTGTCTAGGGAAAAGGTCCTTTCATTTACATCAGTGGTGTCCAATCGTGTTAGTCCAGTGTCCAAAAACATTCATTCACATCAGGTCTGTAAAAGCAGAGAAACACTAGGGGGTGCTCATCCTTTGTGGTTTCAACTTCTAGGTTCCGGTTCTGTCTCTGGTTACATACTCTGTGTTGATGGTGGTGACAGACTGTAGAAAGGAATTGTGAACATTATTAAATATTGCCCTTGAAAATTATTCAAATATGTTTAAGTATTTTACCTAGTAAATGTATGCAAAAATGGTTAAATTTGAGTCATATTAACTATAGATTTTCAGTAACAACTGCAACCTAAAATGTTTGTTTAAATTTAACTAGAGGCAACACATGTCAACATTTACATAAACAGTTAATTTTCTTTGGTTCAACAAAGGTTCATTCATTGTCTGTGGTGTCCAACAGAGAACAATTAGTCTCCATTGTTATGGGTTAACAAAACAGGTAATTTAGTAAATGTTAAAGTTAGGAACTGTCATAAAATTTGTTGGAGGTTCTGTATGTGCAAACAGGTTTTATGTTTGCAATATATCTGCTAATAAGGTGGGACGCTTACAGTATGTATCTTTCTAGGTAACCTTGCTTTAGCCAAGTTTATCTCGCAATGATAAACAATTTTCCACAGGTCTGGGATCAATCAGTTTTTTGTTTTTTTTGTAAAAAAAAAATAAAGATTTTTTTTCAATGTAAAAATTGTTAATTAGTTAAATGCACAAATGGCGTTTTGTCTGTAATTTGCATTTTGATTTTAACCTTCATTTAAATAAGTAAATAAATACCAATAAATATATATATTTTTTTTAAGTTAAATTAATAAAGTTTATTCAGATATTGCACAGTGACGTAGTGGTTAGAGCTGTTGCCTCCCAGCAAGAAGATTGCAGGATTGCTTCCCGGCCTGGGGCCTTTCTGGGTGGAGTTTGCATGTTCTCCCTGGGCACACGTGGGGGTACTCCAGTTTCCTTCCACAGACCAAAACATGCATGTTAGGTTAATTGATGACTCGAAAATTGTCCTTAGATGTGAGTGAGAGTGTGAATGGTTGTTTGTCTATATGTGGCCCTGCAATGGACTTGCGACCTGTCCAGGGTGTCCCCCGCCTCTCGCACAGTGACTGCTGGGGATAGGCACCAGCTCCCCGTGACCTGGAATGGAGAAGCGGGTAAAGGAAATGGATGGATGGATAGATATTTAACCAGTCTAGTTATACTTTCACTCAGGTCCTTCTGCAGCTGTGGGTGGAAAGTGTCCTCAGCTCCTGGAAGCTGCATCAAGGCAGAGGGTGTGAAAGTCTGCACAGAGGACCA
Source organism: Kryptolebias marmoratus (assembly GCF_001649575.2). Lineage (NCBI taxonomy): Eukaryota > Metazoa > Chordata > Actinopteri > Cyprinodontiformes > Rivulidae > Kryptolebias > Kryptolebias marmoratus. The sequence continues at coordinate 24,935,290 of NC_051441.1, forward strand.
TCAGGTGCAGCTTGTATCGTATAGTCACATCTACACCTCCAGATGTAGGGCCAGAACCACTTGCGTCCTCCGTGACCCCACCCACCCTTCACACAAACTGTGCTGTATTTGGGGAAAAACATCCAGATTGAAAAACGGCTTCTACCTGGATGGAGTATGACTGCTGAATCTCTGTGTCCCCTGAATAGTGGACACTGCACATTAACAACAGGCCTTAATGCTGCATTAGCCCTGTTTTGAATTGGTGCTGTTCATTGTTGCTGCTGTGATTTTTAGCATTGTTTAGTTTACTTTATCCTACTTGGCTTAATTAGTTATTTTGTTGTCCGTTTTCCCCTCGAAATCTGTTTCATTCTTATTGTTAAGTTTGAATGACAATAAATCTGATCTGAATCTGAATATAATTTGACTAATTACAAGTTTTTTGTAAATTTGTTTGAATTTAATGAATATAGCTGAGTGAGACCAAGTAGACACAAGTTCAAATTACAACATTACTTGAGTTAAAAAAAAACACATTAAAATTCAACGGTGTTTGAGAAGTTACAAGTGGAGAATATGCTGCGATTGAAGATATATATATATATATATATATATATATATATATATATATATATATATATATATCTTCAATCGCAGCATATTCTCCACTTGTATATATAATCACGTTTCCCTATTTAACCTAATTAATCAACAGTTGTGGTCCATTACTTATACAGTATTCAAATTTAGAAATCCCACTGTAGTCTGATAACTTCATTATTTTTAGGTGTAATTCTCCTCTCTGACCACTAGATGTTGTCCTCCTGCAGTTCCTTCGTCACGAACAGCTGCGGGATCAACTGAACCCGGGGTGCTGTTGTTGACTTCAGCGCGAGCCACACACTCAACACGACACACACGCAAAAAGATAGTCGGCGTGTTGGCCACGCCCCTCTGATGAATAATTCAACACCTCCCGTCGACCAGCCTCAGGAGCCCTTCAGACGTCAGCCCGAGCTCACCGGCGGACGGAGATTAACGGCCATATCATCGCTGTTCATCTATTGATAAAGGAGATACCGTATTCCGGTAATGAATAGGGCTTTGGGGCGCGCGGGAATCCGCTACAACGACTCGGCTGCTTTCTACCGGGGCTCTACAGATAAGGACACAAGGAGGGCTGGATATTAGCTCGACCGTGACTGACCTATTATCTACCGGTCAGACGGTGATGGTCCCCTCCGTGAACTGAAGGAAAACAACACCCGAGGTACCGTTTCTTTTTGTTTATATCAGTAGAAGGAGGGGAGCTGGTTGTAATGTGTGTGAGTGTGTGTGCCTGTTTTCATTATTTGAGCGCGCGGGCGTGCGCGTGTGTGAGTGCCAGCACTGGCATAATACACCAATCAGCAACCTAAGGTTTGAAATGATTGCCATATTGAAATTAAAGGCCTAGCATTCCTTCAAGGAATGCATATCGACCGCCGCCTTTAATAGCAGAGTTTTGGACCAAGATCATCTTGTGTTGAAAAGAGACAGAGCTACCTTGAAAATAACGTTATGCGCAATCTCGTGCAATATCGCGAGATGTCACGCTCAGCGTATGCGATGGGAAGTAGTCTCAGCTACTACCACATCAAATTTTAGCTCAATGCCTGTAAAGTTGACCGAGTTAGAGCCATTTTTGTGTTGGCTAATGTTGATTAGGTGTGCCGTTTGTCTTGAATCGGATTGAATTCAAAAGGCAATCAGTTATAGAGGCATATCCAGTGATTACTTTTTCAAAGTTTCATCAAAATCTGGCCAGTGCTTAATGAGATATGTTACTAACAGACAGACTTGACTCCAAGTAAACAATGTCAAATTGTTAGACAAAGATTTTGAGCTATCTGTTTGCACTCAGAATATGTATTGGGGATTGGTCTCAGAGAAAAGGTCTTAGGTCAATATCTGTAAAATTAACCAAGTTTTAGCCATTTTACTGTGTTTTATGGTTAGTTGGCTAAAATCAGATTGACTCTAAATGTTAATCAGTTTCAGAGGTGCATCCAATGACTTCTTTCTGAGGGTTTCAAAAAAGTCTGTCAAGCGGTTCTTGAGATTTTTTGCTAACAGATCACGACCAAAACCATTATAATCCACCTTTTGCAATAGTTAATGGCTCTGAGATCATTTTCTTTATGGTTTGTGACTTTTCGATAACTGTAATAATTTGACCTTGACGATGAATGTAACTCCAGCAATAAGACAATGCTGTACTCAGATCGCCTCATATTGTGCAGCGCAACACTGGTTTTGCTGGGAAGACTGGAAGGAGACTGGTCCTGGACTGGACCGGATGTGTGGTGTTGGCAGGAAGCACGTATTCTTTGTTTGGAAACCATGCAGTTATCTGACACTATTGTGTAAATTATCCGCCTATCCACACTTCCATTTAAAATCTGTTTTCTCACATAAAGAAATTTGCTCATATTTGTGCAGAATTCACCACCAAAGGGACCACAATGTTTGTTGTTTTGTTTTGTTTTCCAACCTCCTTATGTCTTATTTTCCTCGACAGTGGCAGTGCAGATGGGTGTAAATCCCGTATTAATCTGCTTTACCCTGTACTTCATTGTTGGGGGTTAAGCTCATGCTGATTAAAAGCCCCCCAACCACTCACCCACCCAATCACCATGTCATTCATTACTTTAATTAGATGACTCCCACAGTAGGACTAGTGCAAATTAAACTATTAATGGAATACAAAACACATTTGGTTTAATTCTAGTACAGTCTGATATATTTTAAAACATAATTTAAAAAAAAAAGTTTTCTCCTGCAACAGTTTGACTGATTAAATGGACCTTTTGAAGTGGACTTGTGTGGATAAGTTATGACTAGTTAATATCTCACCTGTTTTAGATAGCTCTTTGTGACCTCAGTTTGGAGAAACGGAGCCATTTTGTAAATTTGTGGTGATGTGATGTCAGAGCTCAACCAGGACAAATAAGGTGCTGTGCAACATACAGGTGTTTACATACACTGTCCAAAAAGACATAGGACCATTTTTTCCCACCGTCTGACATTAAATCAGACTAAACCTTTCATGTTTTAGGTCACATAGGATTCCCAAAACTATTTCTAGTTGCTAAATGCCAAATAATATGAGAGTGAATTTTTTTAGAGAAACTCTGACCAGCTTCAGCAGGATGTTCACAGGATCTTGCTTTTCTTCTGAAGTTGATATGCACATTTCACATCAAAAAATTGGAAACACAGAACCCGTCTCTTTCCTGAGCAGTATGATGGCAGGACATTCCCATGTGTATAAATGTTTAAAACAGCTGAACCTTCAGGTATCTGGAAATTGTACCCAAAGATGAACCAGAATTGTGGTGGTTGAGAACTCTCTTCCTAGTATCTTGGCTGATTTCTTTTGATTTCCCATGATGTCACACAAACGATCAAAGTGTTTGAGTTGTGCAGTAAAATGCATCCACAGGTGTACCTCTAATTAACTCAAATGTTGAGTGTGTGTGTATATATATATATATATATATATATATATATATATATATATATATATATATACACACACATATATATACACATATATACATACATATATATACACATATATACATACACAGTCTTCAACAGGATGAAATCTGCCTTCTGTATCACTCCAGCTGGTGTGAAGTCTGGGATGTACACCCTTTTCCTGTTGTGTAGCAGTGGGGAAGCCTCTCCAGCACAGCACAGAATGATATTTCTGGTTTGAAACTGTCAACCTCATTATCGTTGGTTGTGGTGGCTCAGCCTACCTTGGTTTAGCGTGTAGCACGTAGTGGGCTCTATTTAGGCCAGGTTTCTGCTTGAGCCCCAACAAGTTTTTAACAAATTTGACCATATGCTCTGTAGGTCGGGGGACCCTCTGATCCCACAAGTTGAACATTATTCTGCCTAGAGCATGCTTTCTTGCATTTCACATTTCTTGCCCAACTGCCGCAGAGTGCTTTCCCATTTTAGCTTGCATGCTAGTTAGCTGGTTGCTCTGGTCATTAGCTGCATTTTCAAGATCAGAAATGGTTCTGTTTTGCCAAGCGACATTTTCTTTCTTTGCGATTTTTGAACAGCTGCCACTTCCTTCTTAACTGGCTTGGATATTATTGACTCATTATTATGATGATATTATTGAGTCATCATTTCAGCGCTTAGGTCATCTATCATTACTTTGATGAACCATAGCATTCAGCTTCTTGGTGAAATCTGGCTCTAAGGTCTTGTGGCGCGACTCTCCTCAGCCAGTCCTGGCAGACTTGTAAGTCTTGTCTGAAGACTTGACGTTTATCCAGATATGACTGAGAGGGCAAAGAGGCTCTAAGTACTCTTCAAACACATAACTGTGATGAGTGATGGACAGACTTTAAGTGTTAATTAAAATATAATCACATTTCCACAGAGCTACCTTGAAACACGTCCTTCATGCTACCTAACCCTTGAGCTTTTGGGAACATAATCACCATTTTAATGGCCTGTGATCATTTTCCACATGGTGGCTATAGTTTTCCTTTTCACAACTTTCCCCGGCTCTTTTACAACTTGTTTGGCCTTGCACTTTTTGGACTGTTAAATATTATTTTTCGTGTTTCTTCTTTAAGTGATAGAAGAGGTTTGTTGTGTTGGCGTCAGATGAGAAAACAGTCTAATAGCAGAGTTAGCATTAGCAGAGTTAGCATATTACCTTTTTCTGCTCCTTGTCGGA
>NC_051441.1:24940138-24942182 GCF_001649575.2 Kryptolebias marmoratus
GTCTCCATCTTTCAGCACTTATGACTTAAATGCCGACACATACGGTGGGTCACAGAATATGGTGTGCCGCCGGGCCGCACAGAAAGCCGCTGCCGTAAAGCATGTCGCAAACCCACACGTGAAGCAGCGTCATGTCGCAAAACGGAGATTCTTCACAAAATAGTTTTTTTTTAATTATTATTTATCACTTATATAAACTGAATGTATGCAAAGTGACAACACTAATACATTCGTCGTAGCCTAGGTTATGAAATATTTACATGAATCATTGATACAATTATGATAGAAATGACAGAAACTATAGAGACGATAGAAGAAAATATATCACGATAGACACTTTTCTATCGTCCCCACGATATGTATCATTATGTCGCCCAGCACTACTATTTGGGTATAGTTTTACAGGGTTTCCCCCAGAAAAGAGGTTAAGCCCGGTGGTAGGTGGCCGTTCGCTGGCTGACTGTGATGTAGTAAAAAAAAAAAGATTAAAGTTGACAGGAAAGTTGAAAATATAGCTGTTTATTATGTGATATTGTAAGATATTTGTGCCAAATATTTACACAACTACAGCTTTACAAAAAGGCATTTTTGAAACACTTTTTTAAACAATTAAAATAAATACAAATTGTTTGCACCTAATTTGAATCCTAATTTAAGTCACATTTACAAATAAATTAAATTAACATAAATGAAAAAGTGCAAACAAGGCACCAACACACGTCTCACATCAAGGCCAATGAATAACAACAGAGAACTGAAAAATAGAGAGATGCTGTACTGAACTGTGCTTTTTGTCCCACAGGCTGCATGTGGGATCACTACATGTAACAACAAAACATATCCAATGCTGAATTTAATAGCATAATTTTACTGGTAAACATGGATAATATTTGCACAAAGCACAAAACATGCTTACCATATTCGGTCTTGTAAAGCCACCAGCTGAATTTCGGCTCAACTAACCATTTTTGGTTAAACCCGCTTGTTTATTGCTGTGGCTCCGACGACCTGTTAACTCCAGCGGTAGCTGAAGGAGGCTCGGCCTTGGGGCTCATTAGAGTCTCGCAGGGCTCCGCGAACAGCGTGCGGACCCGAGCACGTGGTCCGCACACAAATATTTTTACACACGCACAGATATTTTGAGACTATTTTCTCTCCATACGAAGGTGCCCTTTTTTTGAACCGGAACCAATGTGCAGCGCAATGTTTTCCGCATGGGCTGGAGCAAAATAGGGGCCAACTTAGCGACTTTGTCACTATATTTAGCAAGTTTTCAGATCCGTCTGCCCATTTTTCAAAGCGATTAGCGACAAATCTAGTGACTTTTTTGTGTTATTGGAGACTTTGACGAATAAATGTGTGGAAGCACCAATCATTCTGCAGCGTGCCGTTAGCCCCGCCCACTTCCCCAAGCACTGACAGCTGTCAATCTCACAGCAGAGAGGAGACCTGCTCCACTCTGTGTCCACAGTGGCGCAGATCCAGTAGCATTTTCTGTATTTACCAGCTGTCTGCGCATGTGTAAATGATATGATCGATAACAGAGACACGTCATTGATCAGGCGCCCCTCCGCTCCTTCACCTCCCCTCCTGTAGCACTCCCCTGGAGCAAGCACGGGGGGAGCGCTACAGGAGCTAATTTGAATCGTGTTGTCCTCTGATGACAGAGAGCTAAAGATGAAGAGGCAAAAAACTGATAAAAAAAGCTTCTCAAAGTGGTTGAAAGACAGCAGGAAGTACTGTCAGTGAAATGTTCAAGTTACAACTGTTTACTGATCAGTATTTACAATAGAACACAGCATGACAGGAAAAATAAAGGAAATTGTTAGTATTATTTTGTTGTTCAGACAGTAATCATTTGATGAACTCGAAGGTGAATCATAAAGCAGATAAATTACAAAAGTTGTGAGTTTAAATGTCTCCTCTGGGATATAACTCTACAGAGCTGCTGTGATTAATCTGATAAATCTGATCAGATGAAGTGTCCAATCAGTAACTGATATCCAACAAGGATATAATTTAAAATTAAGATTTCATGTTTTTA
>NC_051441.1:24942921-24974153 GCF_001649575.2 Kryptolebias marmoratus
GTAGGAGGCCTGGATAATGGATAGGGGGGCGCTGGCCCAAAAAAGGTTGAGAAACACTGCTCTAAGTGATGGAGTGTCAGGTCAGTCCACCACGCTACGTCATAAACAAAATTTTAAACCCTGGGTAGTTTCCTGGAAAAATTGACTTTTTTCTTTTTATAACTTTACATTAAAATGCTATGATTATCATGATAGGTGTGCAATGGTTAGAGTTGTTGCCTCACAGCAAGAAGGATGGAGGTTTACCTCCCAGCGGTTTTCCCTGTGCAGGGTGTCCCCCGCCTCTCGCACAGTGACTGCTGGAGATACTGCTTCCTGTGGCCCTGCATGGAAAAAGTGAGTTAACAAAATGGAATGGATGGATGCTTCTAGTTTGTGCTAAATAAGAAGTGATCATGTGGTGCAGTGTCTGAAAGTGTGTGGAGTTGTCTGTGAACTGAACTTTATTATGTAAAACAATGGTGCCACAGATTTCCATATCAGTCTGACTCCACAGACTTTGTATTCAGTGTTTCAGACTACACAACATGTCAGACAGGAAACTAAATGGTAAAAGGAAAGGGTGTTCCTTTTCAGGTTTTATGGTACACCACTTCATTCAGTGTAATGAGTTTAATTTCCCTCAAGGTATAATTTTATCATATACCTCCATACTGCTGGACAATGAAAACAACAACCAGCTGTAATGTTCTATTAAGGTTTGCAGTGCGTAAGCATGGAAGCACTCTTGTTTAGTATTTTTGTCCTGGATCTCATTGCATAGCTTTGAAATAAAACATGCAAAATATACACCAAAATGTCTATGTCAGTTTTATTTCGTAAGCATTTTTAAAAACAATGCGGTTGACCAAAGTGCTTTACAAGTTGGTTAAATATAAACAGGAAAAGCCATCATTGAAATAAAGATATAATAATATCACTTAAGTAAACAACAAATGCCTAAAACATATAACTTTGTAATTTCTCATCGTAAGATGATCTCAGTTTAAAACTCTGGCATGACAGGCATCAGGTGATATGCATTTCTTCGAGGAAGGCTAGGCCTTTAATTTTAAATTACAATCAGATCCATGATCTAAATTAAATGTCTCACAATGCAACAATGCTCCACATACAGTAAATGTAATAATAAAGTTCCAGTGTTGCTCTGATTATTTTGTTCTTAAAACAAATGTTTTTTTAAATACAGGAGGTTGATGTTATCAACACTGATCTGTTGATTGATTGTACTTGGTGATAACAGGGCGACTGGTTAAATGAGTATGGTGATAACGAATATGATTAAACTGAAGAAAAAAATGCCACATATTTTCCTGATTAACAAAGTATCATTTGATCTCCTGATATTCAAAATAAGATATTCCTTCTTCAAATTGGACAATTTGGTTTGATACTTCACGCGTCTCCATCTTTCAGCACTTATGACTTAAATGCCGACACGGTGGGTCACAGAATATGGTGTACCACCGGGCCGCACAGAAAGCCGCTGCCGTAAAGCATGTCGCAAACCCACACGTGAAGCAGCGTCATGTCGCAAAACGGAGGTTCTTCGCAAAATAGTTATTTTTTCTTATTATTTATCACTTACATAAACTGAATGTATGCAAAGTGACAACACTAATGCATTCGTCGTAGACTACATTATGAAATATTTACATGAATCATTGATACAATTATGATAGAAACGATAGAAGAAAATATATCACGATAGACACTTTTCTATCGTCCCCACGATATGTATCGTTATATCGCCCAGCACTATGGAGTAATATTTGAGGCATATATAGTGTTTTTAATGTTGGTAAACAATAAATCCTGACTTTAACTTTACAAATGTGTCAACTTGGTTACTGATTTATTGCCCATTTTACAAAGTGATCGTTCTATTATAGCTGTTCACTTTTAGGCCTTATTATTTATTCAACAAAGAAGGATGTAGCTTCGTAATGTGTGGCCTCAAATATTAAACAGACAGTGGTAAATATTAGTTAGAGAGATGTTCTCTGCTATTCCAGTTCTTCTTTACACACAAATGTTTAATTAACTTTATATTGTTCAAATTATCTGACACATTAAGAAGCAGAACAACTTGAGCAAGTGAGGCTTCAGTAAACATTATCACTACGCTATGAAAGATAAACAGGACAGTGTTTTATCTTTCATAGGAACCAGACATGAACTTACTTTACATTTCCCGCATAGTACCAGGCAATAGCCATAACCCTAATGTTTTATGCACTGTAGGCAGACAGAACGGCTGCCTTTGTACCTGATTGTTCTAAGGACTCTGAGGGTTGTATGGACTGTTAGCCCATCTATGGAGTTATTCTTTATCCCATTTTCCTCAGAAGTCAGATCTGGGAATAGCGTAACACCTAGCTTAACACTGTTCCAGCTGCAAGTTGGAAAATCAGCAGGACTTCAGAATAGAAGTCCAGTTGTTGTTTTTTTTTTTTTTAACCTTTTTGGATCTACTAGAAACAACAGTTTTGGGATTAAATCCAGTTGTCTATTACGTCTTTGTTCCTACTAAATCCAGTCAGGTTACTGATTTAAATAAAAGTCTTCAAGCAGTTTTTTCTGTATGCATCCACTTTAAAAACGGCGGAAAAAATTTGAAAAATATAGTTATGTTTGTGTTATTTAATGGTCAGCTCTTCTTGCTGCGATTCATGCTGTTTAGGTTTCTCATTACCACCACCCATTGTTCAGGAGATGAACTGCATCGGCATTAGTGGAAACAGCAACAAAAACTGAGAGTGCTTCACTCTTATCATGTAACTAATACTTAAGAAAGAAAAGGTTAACTTGTGTTTTCACTTTTATAAAATAGAAAATACAGTAGCAGCTGCTGATAAATCTTTATTTTCCTACTTCGTAATTGACCAAGTAAGCACAAGTATGGGCAATTGTGGAATTTTAAAAAGTTGCCAATAATCTACTAATTAAATGGGAATGCAGTTTTAATAGCGTGGATGCTGGAAAAACTTTCAGTTTTGCTCACTCAAAATATTGAGTTTTGGGGATCGAATACATATGCATGCACCACATTACGGTTTTATATATTTGTAATTATTTAAAACAAGTTCTTTTTTTCTCCTTTTTTTGATCTGGAGTATTTTTGGAAAACTATTGGTTTTAATCAAATTAAAATTCAGGCATTTCTTTTTTTTTATCTGTTGTACTGAACCGTTACTTTAATACTGTGACCTTGGTACAGCTTTAGATCTTTTTGCCAGTTCACACAGATAAGTTTGTAAGAAATTGACAGAGGCACTGCTGCAAATTACAAATGGTTTATTGAACTCACAGATATTGCAAAAGCTAAAATAGTCACGGTTTACTTTATTACACCAAATGACACTAAAAGTGGGAGTCTATGCTGGCCTTAGGATCCTGGAAGCTGAAAAATAATTAAAATCCAACTAGATAAAATCAGACTATTTGGGGGGGAGAGGGAGAATAATAAAGACAATGCAAATATAACTAAATACACCTAAGTGTTCCCCAACAAAAACACACTCAAACCAAACCCTTGGTGAATACAACAGAAAAGAAAAGCTCCCCTCCCACTAGTCTCCTCAATCTAAATAAAACAGCCCAAGATCCAGGGACAGCATAGGTCCTGACTTACAACAGGCCAGAGGGCTAAAATAGGATACAGATAAAAAAATTAAATTAAAACAAATCAAGAACTAAACCTGAAACAGTAGCAGGCCAACCTACACACAAAAGAAATCAAGTTAAACAAGAACATTAGATAGCCAGGTAATCATAAGGATCGGCCCTTACCTTCTCTACAGTGAAACCAGTAAACAGTGCTCTTGACGTCACTCTCTAAAGTCCGTTTCCTGCAACAATCAGTGGCGGAATCAGAAATAAATTCTAAACTCACCTCACGATCAGTGTTAAACATACCTCTGCACAAGTCATCAGCCTGCATCTGATCTCCTCAGCGATCTACCTGCTTTTAAATATCAGTGCTGATTACCTGTCTCCTTAACAAGCCAGCTGCGCTCTGTCACAGAGTCTTCCATATATGGGCAGGAGGAAGAAGGCGCAGCAGCACAACCGGGGGGCAATATGCCCCGGCTACAATACTAAGGTATGAACCAGTCCATGACCCTCATACCTACAGTATATACTGTATGTCTGTCCTGAACTGGGATTTTCTTACCAAAGTACAGACCAAACTATGACTCTCATACTCTTGTATATACTATACCATGACCCTCAACCAGTGTCTGTATTGACCTTGACTGTCATACTGATGTATGTACCGAACCGTGACCCTCAAACTGAGGTACATACCGAATTATGGTTCTCATACTAAGGTACTTCTTGAATTGTGACCCTCATACTGAGGTATGCACCAAACAAGTGACTTAGGTGTATCGTTACACCCCTACCTATTGGATATACTAGATTCAACTTATTGGCTTTTAGAAGTTGTCACTTCTGGTTGAGTCAATTTAAAGTATGTTTGGTTTGTTTTAATCAACTTTCAGAATCATTTTTTGTAGTTTCTTCACACTTATCCTCACACAGGAATATTTTTTTTTTCTTTTAGCCCCTATTGGTAACATTCACAAGGCTCATCTGTCAAGTGAATGTTTGAATTAACTTCAAAGAAAGTGAAAAGGTTTACAGCATAAAGTAAAAGGTGAGGCTGTTGTTTGCTCAACTGTAGGAAGTGGTTTTGAGGCCACACACACATGCGCGTGCACACACACACACACACACATTCCTTTCCTGTGTGTGGGCAAGTGACGGGAGTCCTCAGTGATTTCAGGAAGCAGGGACTGGCTTTACTGAGGGGAAAAAAGATAAGAGTCTTGAACAGTGTGTGCCTGTGTTTGTGTGTATGTTAGTATGAGTGCAGCTGTACAGACAACATCTGCACAAACACACCTACAGTCCCTGGCACCTAAAAACATTTCCTATCCAAACAGACGTCTGTGTGCTCTCTGTGCTTGGTGTGTGTGAAAATGGATCTCCGACAAAACTGTGCGAATATTACTGTCAATCTCATTAGGTTCAACAAAGCAGCCTTTGGGTTTTTGGTAAATGAGAAATAATATTTAATGTTTGGGAAAATGGGACAGTTTGCTAGTCCATAAGTTCGCTTGTCCTTGCAGAAGGACAAGTTTGTTATTATGGAAAAAAAAATCCTCAACCTGCAGCTATTTTCTTTAAAAGATCAAGGATTAAATATTTTAATCGTTTTGTGATTTCTAAAACCAGACTCAAAAGCCCCTTTTACACGGGCTCTAAAGGTCCCGGCTCCACTCTGCTCGGCTTGCTTTGTGTGCGTTTACATCTGAATTTTTTCGAGGTCGGCCCTGCATCTTTGGTCCCTGCTTCGGAGTCGGACCAGCCAGGCTGGCCCTGCTTCGTGGGTGACGCAAGCTTAGCTCCTGTTCACTCATTGGTCGTGGGTGTGACCAGATTCAAGCATAAAGAGCGAACGGTAGGAATATAAGCAACATAAGTTTAAAAAACAGCAACAACACAGGACCAACGTTGTCCATAGCGCTTCCATTGTTTTCACAACTTGCGCCAAGTTTTCGTAGCGCACCCACCCCCCCGCAACACGAGGAGGTGTTCCTCTGCTACCGACCAAACTGGCCGGTGTAAACGCGATGCATTCTTTATTAGGGCTGTGTAATTTTATCGATTCTACGATATTTATCAATACTTTTTTTCCTCAGACAGTATCGATTTTTCATCCGCGAGTATTGATATATTAAATCCTACTCAATTCCCTCATGTTCCAACTCTGCTCACTGAAAACACAGGCTTCAGGCGCATGGTGAACGAGATGGAGCCCCGCTATCAGATCCCAACCCGTGAACACCTCACCAAAGTGCGCGTTCCTACTTGCTGCACTTTATTTACTTTACAAAGACTTGTAAGCTACAGTTTGCACTGTTTCAGTGAAAGGAAACTCATTTTCTTACTGCATCTTTGATTCATTTTGTCCAGATGTAGACTCTAAGTCTCTCCATTCAGAGCCAGGTATTGTGTAGTTGGTGCTTTTAATCAATCAGTTTTCTGTTCAGTTAATTCAATCCAAGTCTATAGAACAGTCACAAAATGTCACCAAAATCACTCTGTCCCTCTAAAATCTTTCAGAAAATCGTAAAAATGTATTGAATTGTATCGTTTGCTAAATATCGTGATATATATTGTATCATGAGCAGAATATTGTGTATCGTATCGTGAGATTAGTGTATCACTACAGCCCTATTCTTTTTTATAGACCCAAGCCAAGTAGAGCGGAGTAAAGCCGGACATCTGAATTAGGGCCCATGTAAAAGAGGCATAAGTCTCTAAGATAGAAATCTATTTTTACTATTAGTGTCTAAGTGACTGTCTTCAGTCGGTAGTTAAGAGCAATGTATATGTAGTTATACCTACATATATTCCATTTGTTATAGAACATAACAACATACAAATGGCTCTGATGACTATCACATTCAGCAGTGTGCTGCTCATTAACTGCACTTCTCCCGCTGACTGGTATTCTTCTCCAACAGCCAGCGGGTGGTTTGATGATGAAGTAATTTCATAAAAATTCTTTCTCCCTAATCTCAAACAGCAGAAAATATGCAACAGTGTACAACCCCAATGCCAACAAAGTTGGGAGGTTGTGTAAAATGTAAATGAAAACAAAATGCAATGATTTGCAAATCTTATAAGCCCATATTTTAGTCACAATGAAACACTAAACATATCAGATGTTTAAACTGAAAAACTGTACCATTTATAAAAAGTAAAAAAAAATAATAATAATTTGAATTTTAGGGCAGCAACACATCTCAAAACCGTTGTTCCAGGACCTTATTTTCCACTGAGTAGCATCCCTTTTAGCAGCACTGTAAACATCTAGGAACTGAGGAGAGCAGCTGATGGAGGTTTTGGAGGGAATGTTGTCCCATTCTGGTCTGATGGAGGACTCTAACTGGTCAACAGACCTGAGTCGTCTGTGCTGGATTTTTTGTTTCACGATGTGTCAGATGTTTTGTGAGAGATCTTGACTTCCAGCAGTCAGTTCAGCACCTGGACTCTTCTACTACAAAGCCATGCAGTTGTAATGGATGCAGTATGAGGTTTATCATTGTCTTGCTGAACTTTGCAAGGTTTATTGTATGTGTGCTGATAACAGACAGAATGGTCATTCTCCTCTTTAGTGCAGAGGATGTGGCATTTGTGGTTTCGAAAAAGAATTTCAAATTTCTATTTGTCTGACCACAGAACAGTTTTTTCACTTTGCCTCAGTCCATTTTAAAAGAGCTTTGAATCAGAGAAGACTGGTACATTTCTGGATAGTGTTCACATAGCTAGCATTAGTCATGAATTTGTTGGTTATCAGCCTCCATAGTAAGCAGTCGTAGAACAACAGGTAGGGGAGGGGGAGCACTGCTCAGCATGCCATGTGACCAAAGGAGGGGACAAAACAAAAAGCTTATTTCTGTTTTGTTTTGTTTTTTTGTTAAAAGGCCTTTAAATTGTAAGGATGCCATGCCAGAAAAAGTCAGTGGTTTTGACACTGTGACTTTAACATTGTGGTATTCCTTGTAACCAATAATCAGCCTATGGTTACTGTTTAGAAATAGGTTTTGACTTTTTTTTCAGGACAGACTGTTTTAAATAGATATTTAGATTTTACCCACTTGATTACTTTACTCATGTGGGGCCAAATTCACTTAAAGACTGTATGTTATTCCTGAATGCAAATCAGGATTTTGCACATCTATCTAATTCACAAAACAGATGTGCACCTTAAACTGCAACACTTACCACAGCGAGTATCTCTGCTTACAGTTTGCCTGCATTTAATTAGGCTTTATAGATATATTTATGAAAACCTGCTCATATTTATTTAAACAACAGCCAGAAGTAAAACCAGCTGATTCTTAAAGAGCATCTTCCATTGTAAACACATTGAGATGTTTTTGTATAGCTAAACATTTATAACTTCGGATGCAATTTTGGCTACAATTTTGATTTTGAAGGTCTACAACCACATTGGTTTGAGCCAGCAGACCAAAGAGGGATTTTTTTTTAAAATAGCATAATAAGCTTTCCCTCATATCATCATTTACCCCCCACCCCCCCAAAAAACAAACAAAAAAAACCCAACTATACTTCTGTTTTGTAGTTAAAGACATTTAGCTTCCCACCTGAGGAGCTTTCTCAATTCAAAAAACAGACTTTGGAGTTTTCAACTGAGATGTTATGTAAGGTAGATTAACAGGCAGATTAACCTCACTCTCCTCAGAATGGAGAGTCTTTAGCGCCTTTGTTTGCCTGGCTCACAAAGCTCTCCAAGCATGTGGACATCCTAACTGACCAACCTGCCACATTTCTATAAAGGTGCCAGACCTTTTAGTTATGATGACTTTGTTATAATACCTCAAAAGACTCACTGGAAATTAGACAGATATGCCAGTTACTTGAAACTGTGGGAAACTTTTTTTTTGTCTTAAAAATATTGTTAAAATCTTTTCCCATCCTGTCATCCCACTTGATCTAAATACTTTTTCTTAAATGTTATACTCCAGCTTAATATAGTAACTTAATTTGTTTAGTGTTTTGCAGCAAAAAAGCAACACTTAAAACAGAGAACTGTTCAGTTTTCTTTTACTGCTGTGACCACAAAATCCCATTCACTCTGAAGTACATCAGGTTTTTATCAACTTCGACCTCCTGCAAACAGAAAGCTCATACACGACAAACACATTAGTCTCATTTTGAACACACAGTGATTCATATGTCTCCCAGCAGGCCTTGAATTATGTCAGAATTCTCATAAGGAACTAATGAATCTGGTCACATGTCCAACAGATTATAGAGTTTGTCAGGAAACAGGTTTTACAGGTTTGTTATTTGAATTGTATTTGCATGTTGTTTGTGCCCTGCCTCACAACTTCAATAAGCCTCAGTTTGCAGAATCAAGAAATCTCATGATATCACGAAACTGCGTAATATCATTTACAAGGCTGGACCAAAACGGATACAACTCTGTCATTTCTGATCATAGTACTTGCTTTTTTCATGAAAGGTGTAAAAATCTTAATCAGGACATTTCTGTATATGAATGAAATTTTGTTTTCCCATAGTCCTTGGCCTTGCTGTAACATCAGCAAGAGATATTTGCTAATGTCATTGCTAACACTTTTCGCTTTATATTAGGGGTGTAATGCTATACCGGTTCAGTACGTTTTTTTATTTTTTTATTCTAACAGACAGTAACTCTTTTCCAGAAACAAAGACAGAAAAACAAACAACTCTTGTTTGTAGGGAGACTAAGGTAGCAGGTCATGGACAGCTAGGTAGGACTTGTAAATGGGTTACTTCACTGTAACATTATGTAAAAAGAAGGTAAGCAGATATACATACTTGTTTAAGCTCTGGTTATCAGGACACCAGGGAATAATCAGCAATCTTTAGGTTATTTTAATCTATTTATCCTTATTGTTTATCAAATCTCAACAGCTGGAGACTGAATAATTGAATCATGAAACATACAAACAATAAATTAGCTCTGCATAAACTTTATTCAACACAACAAAAAAAAATTGACACTAAAGATTTGGAAACAATATCCTTAATTTTGGTATCAAGTGATTACTCCAATGTAGGTTCAACCAGTATTCACCCAGTTATGGTAACTAAGGTAAGTTAGCTTTGCGGCTCAATAAAGTGATGAAGTGATGATATATGAACTGTGTGACCACCTGGTCATGGAATTAAACACCAACAGTTTATGGCTGTAAAAATATTAAAACTAGTTAACCACAAAGAGAATTGCTAAACTGAGTTAATTCATCATGTTTTAAAAACAATACAAGGGAGACGTCCTTCATGTCCTGACGTGGTGACAGCGAGGCGAACCCAAGATGCAGACTCATCTTTTAAAACAAAAACTGATTTATTAAAATAACAAAACTAGAAAACAAAAAGCTGACGTGGCAGCAAAAATAACTATAACAAAAATCCAAGCAGTTAACAAAGGCGGGACAAGGCGAGGCAAAAACAGAGCGGGACCAGAGACCAGACTAGAATCAAACAACAATGAATCGGCAAAGAGGTGGAGAGGAAGACCAAGTTTTAAAGCAGAGGGTGATGAGGAGAAGTGGGAACAGGTGTGTGATTAGGAGTGAAGACAGCTGGAGATGGGTGTGACAAGAAACCAGAAAACTGCTGAGCGGAGGACAGGTGAATGATGACAACACAGAACCAAAGCATAAAGAAGACAAAACAATATCAAGACAAGGACAAAAAACAGCAAATACAAGAAAACCCTAAATCAAAACAGAACAAAACCCAGACACATGACACTTCATGCATTTTGCTCCACATCATCGCAGCTAAGTTCTGCTCCACGTCTCTTTTGATTACACAATGGTCGCTTCATTTCTGAAAGTTAACATCTCTGCGGGACGTGGGCAGCTCCGTCCATGATTTATGAGCAGCCAGAGGTAGCATAAAGACAGACTGGTCTTTGCAGCCATTTTGTGGAAGTGTTTTGTGAAAGAGCCTTGAAAGTCATATTTACAGATGACGGTAAGATGGAGCCGGAGATAGGTCAACAGACCGGGACCTCGTCCACAATAATGAGAGTGTTGCTCCAGTTTGTTATGGTGAAGAAGGAGTTGAGCCAAATGCCAAAGCTCTATATTTACTGAACCGTCTTTGTTCCAACCTGAGTAGAGCCGCTGCTCCTCCTCATCAAAAGGAGTCAACTGAGGAGGTTCAGGCATCATTAAGATGGATGGATGGACTGAAATTTAAAATAATCTAATGTATGTTTAAAAAACAGTTCCATAGTGTACCAGTGAATTTGAAAAAATAATAGAGTAAACTCAATGCCTTAAGGAGAGTTCGTTATGTTCTAATGTAACTTTCTTCACTTTAAAGTTGACATATGGCACTTTCATGTTGCATCTGTTATCTTTAATGTAGACATTTCTTTTCCTAAAGGAACAGAATGTTGTTGCTGTTCAAATCTCTGCAGTGTGCTCTGTGTGAGACCGCAAGTAAACCATGAAACCCATGAACTGAGGAGGTTTGTGGGAAATGAAGTCACTGAGATCAGCTGGCAGCCAGTAAATGTGACTTAGTGCTGACGTGGTGAGAGAGTGATGCCTCTCTCTCTCTCTCTCTCTCTCTCTCTCTCTCTCTCTCTCTCTCTCTCTCGTTCACACACACACCATCTGTCTTCAGTTATGGCTCCATCTGATGTCCTCTAACTTTTCTCTTTTTTACTCCTATAAACAAAGTTCTTTTTTGTTTGTTTAGGTTTTATATGTATTCACAGCACAACAATAACTTGAGATGTCTTGATCCAATCTCAAGCACTAAAATGTGGTCCTGATCAAGGAGATTTTCTAAATGTTCAAGGTCACAGAACACACTTCACCTCCTTTTCTTTGTTGTTGTACTTTAGCCACAATATCTGTGTTCATTGTAACATAATTAGCACACAGCATGTTAGTCAACCACGTCAGGCATGAATTATAAAAGCCCATATTTGTATGGCTGCTGAGTCAGCATTCACAGTATTGTTTTTGTGTTTTAAATTTTTTTGTGTTTTTTGCAATCTGTTAAAGTACTTCTCTATACTTTGTGCTGTTTAAGTCATTTATGTATCAGAACACTCAGCTCATTCAGCAGATGGGTACTGTGACTTTTGTTTTTTGTAACTTTTATCCTTTTTGAAATATTTAACTTTTTTTTCTCTTTACAAAAAAATACCTCTTTGAAATACTTGGAGATCTCTTCAGTTCCTTCAAAAACATTGATCTCTTCGAAATCTGCTTCAGCAAAATGTCTCTGTTTTTGTCTTGTTGTTCTACTTTTAGTTTTTAGTTAGTCTTTTGTTACTTTTAGCTTCTAAATACTTTTTTGCTACTTTTAACTCTTACCTAGAGTTATACTGCATTTAGCTTTTAGTTAGCCTTTAGCTACTTTTATCTTTTAGCCAGCATTTTGCTACTTTTGCCTTTTAGATAGTGATTTTACTCCTTTTAGCTAGTGTTCTGCTTCTTTTAGCTTTTAGATAGTGATTACTGTGTTACTGATAATAAAAAAACACTGTATATTTTATTTGTGTGAGAAAAACACATCACTGATCAGTCAGAAAAACAACAACGACCGTAGCGTGTTGTTTGAAAGAAGTCGATTATGGCCTGATGCTGTTCAGTAACATTATCTAACAACAAGCTGTGTTCAAACTTATTATTATACAACAATCACTGCTTTAATTTTAAAACTGAAAATGATTTATATAAATGTTGTAGTTTTTTGTTCCTTTTTTGTTTGTTTTAGATGCCCAATTTTTACTATTGCAGCATTACATTATGTAAAGATTGTTTAGAAACAACATAAACATATAAATTAAAGGTTTAGCATTTCCTGATGGAATACATATTGTCTGCTGCCATTCATGCCAGAGTTTTTTTGGTTAAACCTTGAAAAAATCATATGCAAGATTTCATGTGATTAAAGCTGTCGTCTCTCAGCAGTAAGGTCTCTGGATCACCTCCAGCCTGGGGTCTTGCTGTGCAGAGTTTACATGTTCTCTCCGTGCACCCGTAGGTTTTCTCTGGGTTTCCTTCCACCCAATAAAAACATGCATGTTAGGTTAATTTGTAACTCTAAATTGTCCTTAGGTGTGAGTGAGAGCATGAATGGTTTGTCTAATTTGTCTACATATGTCCCTGTGATGGACTGGAGATCTGTCCAGGGTGTCCCTTGCCTCTCACACAGTGACTCTTGGAGATAGACACCAGTTCCCCATGACCCTGATTGGAACAAGTGGGTAAAGAAAATGGATGGATGGAAATCTCATACAATATTGTGAGATCCATTGGCATTTGGAGTATGTGTTGTGACTGACTCTCAGCTACTACCACATTAAATTTAAGTTTAATGTCTGTAAAACTGAGCCATTTATGTGTTGGTTAATGTTGATTAGCTGTGGTGGCCATATTGAATTGGAGTGACTTCAAAACTTATTCAGTTATAGTTATTTTTCAATAATTACTGTTCAAGAGTTTCATTAAATTCCATGCAGTGGTTTTTGAGATATTTTGCTAACAGACAAGCACAGCAGCAGGCAATAAACTCTTGTGTTTTACTGCTTTCTATACTCTATTCACTTACAATAAGTCTTCCAATACTCACTCTTCCAGATAAACCACTTGTCTCACTTCTCCTGCTGGTTCAGCTGCTCAAAAAATATTGAAAATAAAATGTATTTTTTCAGTTAAAAGGAGCTAGATTTAGACACAGCCTGGTAGTTACCCAGCTTTGTGTTTGATTTAGTATTATCTTATTGTGCAACGTTGTTAGTAAAGGTATGTAATCTGTTTCTGTGCCAGACACAAAGAATTCTTGCTCCGTTTTCTTCCCTTGTTTGTCTCCAGAGCATTTACATAAAAAGCTAACATTATTCTTGTCCCAGACACATTAATATATGTGCAGAAGTTCAGTCATGCATGTATGAGGGGTGGGGTGGGGATGGGGGGATGCAGTTTTAGACCCAATCTCATCATTCCTGCTCTCTTGTTGTCAAGGATTAGCACACTGACATACATTGTCCAGCCAGACAAGACAGAGCTGCTCTCTGCTGTGTGCACGTCATATCTGAGGGAGCAGAAGTCATCTGGTAACTCCAGGTTTGTGGAACAGTAACTCAAACACATATTACATTTATTCCTGGACTGGCTTCACAGCCATGGAGTGTGGGAAATGGTGATGGGGTGGCTCATTTATCTAGGTTTTGACATATGTGTCAATGAGACAGAACACAAGCTTGTTCTGTTAAAATGATATAGTAATTTGTTGAATGAGTTTTAACATGGATATAAGGTACTGTTTAATGACAGGTGAGTGTGTGTGTGTATCACCTGGGCATAACAGTGGGAGGTGCGTTGTAGGAGCGCTGCTCTCATGTTTCCTCTGCAAATGGTGGCAGAGTTTTCTCCTGGGCACACACACATAGCAGAGAATGTTTTCTGTGAGAGACAATGTACTACTACTCCTACTACTTTATTTATAAAGCACTTTAAAAATAACATCAGTTACAAAGTGCTGTACATGTGAAATCAGCTGGGAATGGGAGGGACTAATGTTAGCTGTTTAACGAAAGCTGCAGACAAACTGTAACTGCAGTGCACAGTGGACAGTGATCATCATAAAAACCCTTGAAAAAACAAATATATATTTTTGTAAAAAAATAAAATTATCCAGAAGAACAGAGTGAAAGAATTTTGTTTTAAATTCAACATCAGGGGTGTTTAACTCACCCCTAATGTTGAATTTAAAATTGCACTCTTTTTATTTTTGCCTTCTTATGCAACTTTTAGTTTTCAACTACCATTCTGTTACTTCTAGCTAGTGTTTCGCTACTTTTAGATGGTCTTTTACTACTTCTGGGTATTAGCTAGTGTTCTGCTTGTTTTAGCTTTAACAACTCAGTTTCAGCAAATTTCAGCAGTCCTTCAGCACTTAGCACTAACATTGCAGCTCTCTAGTTTTAATGAGAGTCCTTTCATTCTATAAAGTTTTAGATTGAATTGCAGACAGAAAACAGAATTTGTTTACATACATTGTTCAGCCCATTTATGTAGCTTGCAAACTCTTAGCCAAGTGTGGTATTCTGTTGTTTGAAATAAAGATAGGACAGGGTGTGGAGGAAAGGTGGAGGTTAGATGAAGTCTGGTTGCCATCTGCACTCTACAATGTACATACACAAACATAGTTTCTCTCAGAGAGTCTGGTTCCTCTTACATGACACTTCATATCAGTCACCTCAGACTGTTGTTGTCATCAAACCATAGTGATCTTGTTCTCTTAACCATACCCATCAAAACACACACCGGCACCAATTATATCTAATACACATTCTCATTGAGGCATCCTTTAGCTTCACTGCTTGATTTTTACCTAGCAGCATCCAGCTGATTATGTTCTAAAATCTGTCCAGTGGTTCATGAGATATTTTGCTAACAGACAAACAGTATTGAAGCCAACAGTAATGGTGAAGATTCAAATGAATGTGTAGTGCAGTGAGTAGAATTTGGAGTAAGTGTTATTAATGACTCCCAGCTTTCTGCTCTTTATGAACCACTGAATGTCTGACCTTATTTGTAATGTAGCCCCCCTGAAGTTCACAATCACATAAATATCTAGTCATAACAGATAAACACCAGTAAACATATACCTGCACACAACTACTACAAAAAATGTTATTAAGTACAGTACAGCACGGTGCTGCT
The DNA here is from genome assembly GCF_001649575.2 of Kryptolebias marmoratus. NCBI lineage: Eukaryota > Metazoa > Chordata > Actinopteri > Cyprinodontiformes > Rivulidae > Kryptolebias > Kryptolebias marmoratus. The sequence goes on from NC_051441.1 coordinate 24,958,212, forward strand.
GTAAATATGTAAATTATGTGTACCCTGTCATCATTGTACTTCCTCTGTGTTCATTTTCATTCAACGGTTACTGTTTTGTTTGTTTGTTATTATGAATGTTGCTTCTAATGCTTTTCATTTTGAACTTGTCTGCTGCTGTGACAAACCAGTTTCTCTCAGATGGAATTGAAAGATACTTTAATGATCCCCTATTTCATTCTAAAAGCCACAATTAGCTAAATGCTAGCTAAAAGTAGCAAAACAGTTACTAGATGCTAAAAGCAGTACAAGGCTAGCTAAAAACTTATAGTAAAATGCTTTCTAGAAGCTAAATTCATCAAAACATTAGGTAAAAGCTAACAGTAGCTAAAAGCTAGAAAGTAGCAAAACGCTAGATAAAATCTAAGCAGCAGGAGAGCGTCAATAAGTGGGTTTGAAACTGACTGGTAGCGGGTTGGGACAGCAGCAATCAGTGGTCTGAAACCCGACTGGTTCTATATTGCAGCAGACAACAAAACATTTTCCTTTTTCAGTAGACATTGTTCAGCTGTAAAAACCAGCAGAACAAACTTCTTGTAATGAAGTAAGTGGAGCTCCACTTGGGTTGCTAGGTGAGGGGCTGGGCTCGGTTTGGGGTTTCTAGGTAACGGGGATTGTGATACAACAATTCTGAGGTTTTTGAAACAGTTTGTTTTGCAGACACCAGAAAACATTTACTTATTGCTAAAAGATGATTGAGTTTTTCTTTTTTTTTTCACTTGGAGTGTTTCTAGAAGCAGCAGATACCCAAGTGGAAATATAAAAACATGCAAAAAGTGAATTTTGCATAATAGGTCCCTTTTAAAGAGAACAATGATTTTGAAGGAATCAAAGAGATATCAATCTATTTCTATGGGAAAAATATTTGTAAAAAACAAAAGTCATAGCATTCATCTCCCAAATGAGCTGAACTTTTTGATATATGAACGCCTATAATAGCACAAAGTGTGCAGAAGTAGATTGTACAAAACACACTGAAAGATAAAAATCAAGAAAACAATAGTGTGAATGGTGAATCAGCATTCATACAAACATACTTATTACAGAAGTGTCCTGAAGGGTCTTGAGCTGTAACCAATCACCTGTGAAGGGAACTGATGAGTTCCTCCTCTCTGTTTGTCTTCAGGGGTTGGCAGCGTGTTGATGTGCGAACGTGTGGAAGCGCTTGTCGTGAGCAGCCATGTTCCGAAACAGCCTGAAGATGCTGCTGGGAGGCAAGAGTCGCAAGATTAACAACGGTACCTCAGGGTTCAAATCCCTAACTTTTGCTTCCAAATGTTGGTGTGATAGTCAAATGTTCCAGAGAGATGTGGTGTATCCTAAATGTTTGATGCAGTTTCTCTTATTTCCAACAGGTGGCAACAGCATGGATTCAGATGGCTCAGACATCAGGATGATGGAAGGTTTCACTCAATCACTCCCCTCCTCCCCTCTCCTAAATTTTCGCCTGGCCAAGAGAACTGGTAGGTCTGTATGTAGGTCACTTTAAAGCCCCCCCATGCTGCCACAAACAGCTTTTTGTAGGATTCTTTCAAACAACAAAACTTGATGCAGTTTGAAACAAAGAGACTCACTCAAGTTTTATATAAACTGTCATGGTCATCACCTCTGTTATCACTCCCCCTTATGCCTTCGAGTTGGGGACAATATTCTTTTTGCCTGTGTTTGCTTGTGTTAGTTTGTCTGTCTATTAGCAAAATATTTCATGAACCAGTAGACAGATTTAATGAATTTCTCAGAAAGTAGATATTAGATGTATATAAACAACTTATTAACTTTTAAAGTCAACCCAATTCAAGATGGTTGCCACAGCGAATCATCCTTAGAAAACACACAAAAAATGTCTGTAACTTAGTTAATTCTATATCTATTGCACTCAAATTTGGCGTGATAGTAGCTGACATCTATTCCTAACACATATTTTGAGCTTTAACAGATCGTATATAAAATTATTTGCAACATTTGACCAAAATTCTTACATCTTTTTGGTGATATCATTTCTCACCATAAGATGATCTTAATTTAAAACTCTGGCATGAAAAGCGGCGGGTGATATGCATTCCTTCAAGCACTGCTTGGCCTTTAATAGTAAGTTTTCATGATCAGAAATTCTTATGTTTCTAATGAAAGAGATCAGTGGATGCTCTCCACCATCTGTGTCCATTATGATTTTGACTTGACTTGTGACCCGGTCATCCCTGTGGACATTAATGAGAGAGAAGCCTCTGAAATTTAACTCTTCAACCCCACACCAACCTCTCCTCCCCTTCCTCCACTGCAGGGTGGATATAGACACTTTTCCTAAACACTACCATGTGGCACACACACAAATGCACATACATGCATGCGCACACACTCCTGTTTTTCCTCCCATTCAGTGTACTGCTCCATTTCTGTCAAAACAAAACCAATATTGTGAGACAGTACCTGCCATGTGCACACAAGCTCTCATTTCACTTTGCTTCCCCATGTGCTTTTATTTTTGTTTGTTTTGTTTTGTCGTCTCACAGTGTTTCTTTGTCTTTGTCCTCCTCCTTCTCCTCCTTTGATTCTGTCAGGTCTCAAATGTAGGTCCATTCAACCTCACATAAACAGCATATGAAGTCATCATCTCCACATCACTACAAAGAGCCCACTCTTCCTTACTATGTCATTTTGGATCACTGAGGTTTCTAGGTTTTAGTTTAGCTCCTTTAACCCTTTAGGCTTCTGTTCAGCCACATGTTTGAGCACATCCTAATCAGCATGTTGGATGAAGACTTTCTGAAAGTAAATCTGGCTGGGCCATCTCTACATCTTCCTTGTTCAGACATGTAAGAGAAACACTAGAAGTGAGGTTATATTCTCAATTTTGCAGAGATGTATTCATTTTTTTATCTTGTTCCCTCTTGGTGAGGATTTAAAAGGTTCAGGTTCCACATCATTTCAGTCAGGTTGACGTCTGGACTTTGACTGGACCTTGATTCCTTTCTTTTTGAGCCGTTCTGTTGTAGATTAGCTGCTTTGTTTGGTATCATTGTTCTGTTGCATCATGACCCAGTTTGGTCCAATCTTCAGCTGTTGGACAGATGTCTCCATAGTTGACTCCAGAATCCTTTGGTCTACAGAGAAGTTCAGTGTCAACTCAGTGACTGAAAGGAACCCAAACCATCAGCCCTCCACCACTGTGTTTGACAGCTGGCGTGAAGTGTTTGTGCTGATCTGCTGTGTTTGGTTTTCTCCAAACTTGCAACTGTGCATTGTGGATAAACTTCTCTACTTTGTTCTTATGTGTCTAAAGGCCATTGTTCCAAAAGTCTTCATTCAAATGAAACTTTACAAACTGAGGTCGATTTGATTTTAGAGAGAAGAGGTTTTCACCTGCAACCCTTCCAAACAAGCCATACTTGTTTAATCATGTTGTTTTGTATTTTGGCACATTTGTTGTCAGATTTTGAATCTTTTTTTATGTGGGTTAAAAAATAAACAGTATTTTGTAAAAAGTTAAGTCTAGTGTAGAAAACACCTTTGATGCATAAAAAGTAATATTAATATTTCATAACAATGTGTTGTGTTAGATTACCCTTAGCTCAAGTTTATTTAACCTTAGCTCAGATTTATGAATTAGAATCAAAGTTCATAGCAAAGTTTATATTTTATGTAGTTTTATTAAAAAACATGGAGATTTACAAACTATTCTCAGATCAAAGAACAAACTATGAATTGAATGTTTCCAGTAATTTTATGGTAAAATGGCTAAAGGGATGATGAAGGGAAAAATCATTAAATACAGTCAGGTCTAAAATTTAAGTGTATATTTTAGATTATTGTAGATGAAAAGTGAAATCCTTAACTTGACACCCTACTTAAAGAAAAACAGAATCAAATTATTTACTTAAAATAACAAAGAAAACTAAAAGTACTGTTGAATAACTGTTAAATAATTTTGACACCTGACCATAATGAGCACCAGAGATCTGAAGATCTGACCATCAGAAGGTTCTTCCCATTAATTTGTGCGGTTGTTGACCCAGGCAGGAGGAGCTGAAGACAGATGTCACACATTCACAGCTGGATCCCTGTGGACACATTAAACACTTTGGAGCAGCTCCTGAAGGACTTAGCTTCTTACAGGAACAGGTGGTCAGATATTTGTACCTTATGGCTCACATTGTTCTGGCATCAGTGTCCCAGGCGTTAAAACCACCCAGAGTTTGATTCGTCTCAACTAGATAAATCTGTTACAAAAACAACAAAGTTCATCTGAGTTATTTCCCAGAAAGGAGTCATAAAAATATGAAAAAGATCTGGTCACAAAGTTCAGTCACTTAAAAAAGGTAAATCTCAAAGTTAAGATGAGGAAACTACAGAAGCTGCCAGCATCTTGTTTTTTTTTTTTTTTAATCAGGAAGGAGACATACAGTCAGTGTTGCCTGATCATCCATGTTCAACAGAGAGTCTTTATCCTGAAGAGTCTTTCTTATGATTGTGTTCACCAAGAGTTGGGAGAGTGTTTAAAAAGGCCAACAACTAAGAAAGTTTTAATGATGATTGATACAGTATTGTACCTGGTTCGGCCCCCAGGGTCATGTTTAGAATAAGTAACCAATAAAAAAACCCCACCAATTTTTAATTTTGTCTGAAAGGAAATTACTGAGGTTTTAACTTAAATAAAATGTTTAACCTTTAAAATCTAAATCTAAATCTAAATCTATCGAACATAATTTTTACAGCAGAACACAACATTCATCCATCGATTTTCTTTTACTCGCTTCTCCTTTCTGGGTCACAGGGACCTGGTGGGGGACACCCTGGACACGTCACAAGTCCATCAGAGGGCACAACACCACATGTAAAGATTAAAAATGAGATAATGAGAAATTATCCATCAAACATACATAAAGAGTACATAAAGGTTCATTGTTCAACCTCAGACTCTGGAGGAAGAGAAGTGATTAAATGAAACATCTATTAAAATATAAACCATGAAATAATATCATGTACACATATTAAAAACACAAGAATGAACAACGAATAATCATTCAGCTTGATGGGCTCCTTGGTTTTTTCAGTTTACACGGTACATTTGTGGAGTATGTTATGTAACGCTCATGATGTGTTCCCGTTACTTACAGTAAGTTATTGTTGTGTCATGTAACTTTTGTCCTTATGATGTATACATAAGGTAATTTCGATGTTTCAGAAGTTTTTCAACATGACCAATAAATCCGTGGCAACCTGATAGGGATCACACTACACATGCAGAAGTATCAGATACATATAGAGGAGATGTTAGTATTTTCTTACAGCTTTAAATCTTAATACAACTTAAAAATAGAAGGCAGGTACACAGAAGGGAGACAGAGGTACTGTCCTGGTATAAACTTTTATGTTTAACATGCTACAGGGTCAGAGTTGGAGCTCCTGGAAAGGTTTTGAGTAGTGAGTTGTTTAAACTGTACCTCCTGTCCTAGGTGTGATGATTCAGTAGGGTTCAAGCTGGAAGAAACTGGTAGGTTTTTCAAATTATGGATGAAGAAAGCACAGAAAGTTAGGTACAGGATGCGTCTGGATCCACTATGGGTGGATCCACTGTCCACACAGGAAGTCCATCCTGTGCTGGGATACTTGGCAGCAGATTAAGATGAGGATGGTGCAGACTTATAACAATGATTTGAACATTTAATTCCTCATTTTTTTCAGGTTTACCTTTTTTTTAATGTGGGGCTGCAGTAGCTTGGTAGTCAGTGCTGTTGTCTTTTGAGCCCTGGTTGTGTCAGGAAGGGAGTTTGGCATAAAACGAGTGCCAAATCTTTCATGCGAGTTCGCTCACTGTGGTGATCCCTGCAGAGGGGGAGCATCCAAAAGAACAACAACTCTATTTTTTATGTAATTGTCTCTTTAAAATGCCTTTCTGTCATTTCAAAGTAGAAACATCTGTTAACTATTTTAACATTGTTAGTGTTCGTTAACTACTTGTGTCTCTTTTCACATTTTTTAGTCTAAGTGCATTACCTTCTCTCATGCTCACAGTCTAAGTAATCAGATGCTTGTCTTGAGTTCCTTTGTAACTACAGCATTTTGTTGCTCTGCTGACCTTCATTTTTCCTCTCTGCATGTGATTTTTTTTTTTTGCTTTCTTTTTTTTTATTTTTAGAAGAAACAGGTCTGAATTGTCATTCTGAACTTTCCTCACACTTCTCTGTGTGAAACAGATTAGTCCCTTGGTTCGCTCCTCCTGCAGACCTTCCCTGAGTGTGTGTATGTGTTCTTCTTTTCTCTCTTTTTTTTTTTTTTTTGTTGGAGGAGGGGAGGTTTGGATTTGGAGTGCACTCAGTTGAAGGAGCTTGTCTTACAGAGTAGATATGGAGGCTCTGCTGCAAAAAGAAAAACTCTTTCTTCTTTCCTCGTGACTTTGACCAAAGACAGAATCTTCTGAAAAAAAGACAGATTTTCACTACTTGATGTTTTAGTTGCTGTTATCTCTCTTGAATTTGCTGCAACCTGTGAGCAAAACAAGGTGACTTTTTTCTGCAACAAAGGACACCAAGCAAAGGAATGTATGGTCTAGATCAGCTGAGAGTTTGGTAAAACTCTGCTCATGTTTTTCTTGTTTTTTTTTTTTTTTTTTTTTTTTTTAAAATAACAAAGAACCTTTTTTGAGCAAATGAGAAGTGCAGCTGTAATAATTTTTGCATTCGTCGCCATCCTGCAGCAGCACCAGTCTTTTTTTCTTATTGTTTCATTCCTGCCTCTTTCTTTGGATGTCCCTTTCTGCTGAAGGAGGAGTTCAGTCACCAGCCGTTTACTCTTAACTTGTCAGAACTGATCATGGACTGCACAACGGTGGTTTTAAAAGCATGCTCTCGCTCCAGAACCAAGTGGTGTCGACATCGGAGGTCCTCCATTTGTCAGTCGTGGATGCCTGTGACCGGCGTCTGTTGCGTAGGGACTTTGGGGGTTGTCACCCACGCCTCGTCTCTCTTGCACCGCTTGTTGTTGCACTTTTGCTGTTGCCAGACCTGTGAGGAGAGCTCAGAGTTGTGTCAGGACTGGGGAGATTGTCCAGTTGATGGGGTGGAGAGAGAAGGAAGAGGAAAAGTGGAAGGTGAGTATAAAGCCCTGTCCTGGAGATCTTGGTTCAGCAGGCAAACTGATGATCTCCAAAGAATAAAAGAACATAGTCTTGGAGTTCTTAGGGAAAAAGAGCAGTTTGGGGTCATTTTATGGAATTTGTAAACTAAAGTTCTCTGTTAGCTTTAAGATTTGTTTCTCTGAGTTTTCTATTCTTCATAGACTTTAGCAATTTGCTATTGAACTTTGATCTAATCAAATAAAATAATTAAAACAAAAGGTGCCATGTTTTGTTTTCCGGAGGTTTGGTAGTGATATTGAGGGTTTATTTTGCTTATTATGTGTGTCATCTATGACAGTGATTCTCAAACATTGGGGGCCCGCCTTCCTAAGGGGGCACAAGAGAGCTCAAAGGGGGCGCCAGACTTTAATGGCACAGAGGTTCAAAATGTTTAGCACATGTAAAAAATAGTAATCATTTAATAAAATGATTATTAAAAATCTGGGTGGATGTTTGTTTGCAACAGTTACTCACAGTTTCTTTCCTTCATATGCAACTTAAATTGATGCATATTTGATAAAAAACGCCAGTCCATGAGGACATTACTCTTTACGAAGTGACCAACAGATTCAGCATACTGAGTCAAACTTTAGCTGCAAATGGGAGCTACAATTCAAATAAAAAAGTCTGATGTTTGCAACTTTACTCACCTTTAGGAAGATGATGGAATTAGAAAACAAACAATAATTATTTCCTGTATTATTCAGGTGAAAGGGACTCTCCTGTGTTAAAGCGAATTCAGAGTGGGAACACTTTGTTGTTGGTGCAGGAATGGGGGCTCTGAGTAAAAAACATGGGTAACCACTGATCTATGATATAAAAACATCACACTTCCATGTTAAGTTTAAAAACTTGACCTTCTCTGGCTAAAAGTCTGTCCTATTGAGGAAAACTACAGAAACATGTAGTGGTTCACATGTCCTCATTGTATTGAGTTAATGAAATTCATGCAAAAGCTGCTTTACATGCATACCTGCTGCTGTGTTGACCGTTTGATTATCTGATTCTGAAACTCAGAACACGAGTCTGTTGAACATTGTTTAAATGCTGTGTGGTTACCAGCTGTCTGCAGGTATAAGATTTGTCTTATTCATTTCCTCACGTTCTCTAACCCTTTAAATAGATCAGTCTTTAGCGTATGTGTTGGTATTCAGTCATGTTGAACTTGATTGTCAGAATTTACCCAGTTTGACTGTATTTTGTAGAAATTTATCAGTATGAAAGCAGAATTATAAATTTTAAAATCTCTGAGCTTAACTGAGTAAACTCAGTAGCATTGCTATAATCTAATATTTATCTGTGCTATAAATAGACCTGTTCTCATAAATGTATGAATAATTCTACCTTTTTGTAAAATTTAACATGAGAGAATTTGGACTAGAGGGGACTGGTTCAGTGTCCTTTTAATCATTTTAGGTAGTGTACCTTAATTTTTGTTTTTGTATTGCCTATGCCTGTTCATAGTCCTTATACTAACTACATTTATCAGGTCTGATTTAACTTCTGCTTCAGAGTAGGAGCTTTCTTGTCTCTATAGGGACACTTGATTGATCCATACATAAACAAACATTGATTGGCTGAGCAAACTGAACACTCATCCAGCTCCCACATTATTAAAGCTTTGCTAAATTAGAAGATACTGAACTGTCCCTGTTGTCTGCTGTGTCAAGCTCATCTTTGAACGTATGCAGCACAAAGTAGACAGATCTGTCGGATGAGTATTACCTCCTAGAAGTCTTTCTTCTGAATGTTTGTAAAACTTTTTTTGAACTCTGATTTAAGTTTTAAACCAAAAGACCACAGCAGCCAACTATGGTACTGTTGTGGCAGCAAAATAACTTCCAGGCACTGTTAGATGAAATCACTCAGACAGGTGTATTTATATGTTGTGCACAAAATATAGAGAGCATTAAAGACAATTAAGAATTAACATCAGAGTCCCAGGTCCTAATGGGGAAGCTCCGAATCAAAGCTCTGTCCGCCCAAGTCCACACAGGAGCTTATATTAAAGATATTAAAATACTGGACCAGAAGGAGGAAAAGCAAGGCAGTCTGGTTCCCCTGAGGATAAAATTCAATATCACTCCTATAAACAAATTTATTCTGTGAGAACCCATGGCACTTGGAATAGAAGTCATAACATAATCAGGACTTATCAACAACAGGTGTTACCCTAAAATAAATCCTACCATAACAGGTACCATTCACTGTTTTTGCTACATGTCACATGCAAAAGTGACGTGGCCATGTGGACCGGTGGTTGAGTGTTGTCCAATCACAGTGTTCCTTAGGCACAAGTCCTTGGTACTTAGAACCACTAAGAACCGTTAAAACTAAAAGACCTGATGATTCTTAAAGAGTTATTAGAACAGTTCGGTCCAAAAACATCTGTCAGCTGCCTTGATGTGGGGGGTCGGCTACTGCACACCCATAGAATAAAAATAAAATTAAATGAATTATTTAATGATCATGATCAGTATCAGCTTGATTTAGTCAAAAATAAAACAAGTTAGATTATTTATGTGGAAATGTTGAGGGGTACCTATGCAGGTCCTGCTGGAAATTCCAACGTCTATCAACTTTCTTTACTAAAGCCCCCCCCCCCCCATTTATTATTTACTAAAATGATAAAGTGCTGACAATTTGATGTATAAACTATAGAAGAAGTGAAAGGATTGGTGGAAATAAGTTTATGAAAATGTTTAGACAGCTTAAAAGTAGTGACATTCTGTGGCAAAATTTCAGAAACACATCATTAAACTTTAACTGTGATTGTTTAAAAGATCTCAAAATGCCAGTTCAGTCATGTAAATTCCAATTTTCGGGAACCGATTTAAACTTTGAATTATGTTTCTACTGGAAAGTATGTCTGTCAAAGACGGCTGGGTTTTATCACTTGGTTCAACAAAATCCCATTTCTGTCTGTGGAGACATTTTTTAGTTTTTTGTTAAACTTATCTGGATGCATGGATATCTGTACAATATCCATGCATCCATTTTCTTTACCCATTTTTCTGTTCAGGGTCACAGCAGTCATTGTGTGAGAGGTGGGGGGCACGAAGGAGGAGTCACAAGTCCATCTCAGGGCTGCATAGAGACAAACAGAACAGACAGCCATTCACACACTCACTCACACCAAGGGACAATTTGAGTTATCAATTAAACATGTGTTTTTGTTCAGAGGGAGTAAACCGGAGTGCCCAAAGATAAACCCATGCTAGCACAGGGAGAACATGTAAATTGCTACCTGCTACCAAAGCTACAAAAAGTCATATATTTTGATGTATTGGTTTATGTTTCTTTTAAATTATCTTAAGGGGTAGCAAATAAAAAAATATGACAGAAACAGAAAAATAATGAATGAATAGTAAGAAGAGTGCTTCAATGCTTATGCAGTGACATTTTTAGTAGTAACATGAGGTTTAAGGAGAGAAAAGGAAAAAAGTGATAAAGGTATAAACAGGTGGAGGAAGGGAGGAAGAGAGAAAGGGGGGGAAGATGACAATAGAAGAGTTAAATTGGGTGACAGAATAAAGGGAATGGAAAGGATGATTTAAAAAAAGAAATTTTGATAGCAATAACTGAAATGAGAAGAGACAAAGTAAAAGAGGGAAATATAGAAAACTGAAGTGGATAGAATAAAAGATGACTAAAGGAAAAAGACTGAGGAGGAAATCAACAACAAGGACAGAAATGGAACAGTCTGTATCTGATCTTTTCATTTTCTTCTAAAAGCAACTCAGCAAACCCCGTCATTGACTGACCACACACCACACACACACACATGCTCTGTGGTTCCTTAGTTTTTATTTTCTGTGTGTGTGTGTGTGAGAGAGAGAGAGAGAGAGAGAGAGATGCTTTGCTGGTATTTTGTCTAGCAGTCAGCAGTTTCTGCCTGTAATTACAGACTGTAAGAGAGAGACAGAACTCGAGCTTCCATGCTGTGCATGCGCATATGTGTGCGTGTGTGTGGAGGGGTGGCAGGGTGTATACAGCTCTCCTGACATATTTAGGTCATGATAGTGAATATATTAAAGTAAAGATCAATCACAGTTTTATATTTGTACTCTTCTCAGTAGGGTTTGACTGTTTCTCTTGTGATTTGCTCTATTTTTATCATCCTCTTCTCTGATCTGATAGTTTTCAATTTTGTTTATGCTTGATTTAAAGATGAGATGGGACTGCAGATCACCAGGGCTACAAATTAAATGGGCAGGACTTCAATGCTAAAATCAATCCTTTGTCAATAAAAAGAAAACAATAGATAATAGATGGTAGTGTTTTTCTTGGAGCTGTTTTCATGTCTATCAGCAACACTGAAAATTTGGGGTTGGGTCATATAACCAAGGTTTATACAGAGAACCTTTTTCATAGAATACTGAATCATCTAAATCACAATTCTCAACACAACCAATCTAGTGATTGAGCCAAGCCCCATCGATTCATCCATTTTTGCATTCTTTCAAGGGTGTGGGGAGCTGGTGCCTATTGAGCCATGCCCCAACTTGTGATATTTTTTCTCAAAAAAAGCTATATGTTTTAGTATTTTTTTTAAAAAGGTCTTTAAAGTGAGCAATAGTTCCCTTTTTTTGTGCATACTTCAAAATGGGCCAAAGATAACAGTCTGAAAACATATTATAGTTATTATGCACCAAAAAGATGATTTCCTCAAGAGATGACAGGCAGAAATTTAGTGGATCAACTGAATGCTGTTGGTTTTGTCAAGTCTTTGTTGGATTTTTAATGTTCTGTTTAGCCTGTTTTGTTCAGGTCTTTGAATGAAGTTATGTTTGATCTTCCAGCCTCTGTAGGCGTTTGCTTCAGGTGCTTCAATTCTTCTCTCAGGGAGTAGCCATGAATGGTTATAAACCAAAGTTTTGTCTGTATTAGAGATATTATTCACATCTTAGTAATTTATGGGCGCCCACGTGCACCGTGCAATCGGATTATATGTCCCAGCCATGTCGATGCATTGGTCTTTTACAGCTTTGCATTAGTAAGAAAAAACTCCATTAAATGTTGAAATTAACTATTTGCAGCAGGTTTTTAACTACAAACATCCACGTTTAAAAAGAGCAGAAAAGCTAAAAAAGTGTAGTTTGAGTATGAAGAACTGAGCTCTTCTAAAGCCATTGTCATTGTCTCTTTTAGGGTACAAGTCTTTTTCTGCTGCACTTCCTGCTGTTTAGCTGTACTGTTCTCTCATTAGTGACACCTGCTATTCATGGGGGTAACTATAGTAGTGCCAGTATGAACAACAAAAAATAGTGTGTTTCATCTTGGTTACATAGATAAACTATTCTAGAAAGAAAAGTTAGAGCATGAATTGTATGGAGATTAGACTCTGAATCATGTTGTGATTAGACTGTAAATACTATCGTGATTAGATATTAAGTCATATCAAGATTAGAGGCCGAGTGACATTGTGATTAGAAGCTGAGTTGTAATTTGATTACAAGCTGAACTAAATCAAGATTGGAGGCCAAATTGTATTGGGATTTGAAGATGAATCAAATGATAATTAGACACAAATCTTATTGTCATTACTGGTTAAATTGTATCTAGAATATAGGCTGAATGAAGGCTAAATCACATTATGATTAGAGATTACATTAATTTTGATTAATGGCTGAATCATATCAGGATTAGAGTCTGAATCATACTGTGATTAAATGCTGATTTGTATCCTGATTATTGTGATTAGACCCTGAACTATATTGGAATTGGAATTGAATTAAATCATTATTAGAGGCTAGTTTGTATTTTAATTAGTGGCAGAATCATGATGAGATAAGAGGCTGAATCATAATGTGATTTGATGTTGAATCGTATCAAGATTAGAGACTCAATTGCATACTGATTAAAGGCTGATTTACCTCCTGAATAAAGGCTAAACTGTCTCGTGAATTCAGATTGAATTAATTGTGATTAGAGGCTGAATCATGTTGTGATTAAAGGTTTAATTATAGTGATATTAGAGATTGTAATGTGATTAGAATTTGAATTGTATTGATATTAGAGGCAGATTGGTATTGCAATTACAAATTGAATTGTATTGTGATTAGGGACTAAACTGTCTCGTGAATACAGATTGAATTACCGTAATTTCCGGACTATAGAGCGCACCTGATTATAAGCCGCACCCACCACATTTTAAGAGGAAAACCGATTTTGTACATACACAAGCCGCACCTGTATATAAGCCGCATGTGCCCACATTAAAACATGTAACACAAACACAAAATTAACCCAAACCCGACTTCAAGTCCCGCAAATGAAACTATAATCTTTCGCAGAGAGTTCAGGTCAAACTCCTCCTTGCCAACGTGCAAAAAAAATCCACAGGGTCTGGTCGAGCCTCTGTCTTCTCTCACACACCGCCGCGGGTTTTTCTTTAACCAGCTTTTTACCCCCTCTTCACCTTTTTTTTGTCTGTCCCTCACCTTTACCTGTCCCCACTTAAACCCGTCACCCCGCGTTTGTTCGGCCCCTCCTTTTTCATTCACCCGTGCAAAACATATCAGAATAAGTGTCTAAAATAAATACAAATAAATACATTACAAAAATATACAGTTGCAAATACATATTATACATGGGTTACACATATTTACAAAGAAAGACGGTACACCGAGAGAGTTTTCAAAGCTTTAATACGGTAATAATAATATAACTTTCATCCCAAACGGTGCCTGTGACAGGGCAGTTAATGGTAGCAACACGCTAGCAACACGCTCGCAACACAGTAAACAGGTCTGGTAAAAGAACATACCGTACTTGTAAAAATCACGGTAAGCCGTCCTCATCTTCCTCCTTAGAACTGAAGCCATCAAAGTCGTCTTCCTCAGTGTCGGAAAGAAACTGTGTCATATAGACGTCGTCACACACTCCCGCAGCCTCACTCTCGCTGTCACTGTCGCTGGAACTCTCATCCACTCCTGATTCTGTGCCCTCCTCTCCGTCACGCAGCAGACCGGCTTTTCGGAACCCGTTGGTGATGGTGGATTTTTTGATGCTGCCCCACGCTGTCAGGATCCACTGGCAGACTTGCGAAAAAGTTGCCTTTCGCATGCGGCCAGTTTTAGTGAAAGATTTCTCGCCGCTAGTCATCCAATTCTCCCATTCAACACGTAGCGCCACTTTAAATGCACGATTCACACTAATATCAAGCGGCTGCAAATACTTCGTTGTGCCCCCAGGAATCACAGCTGGAATGGAGTTTGTCCTCTTGATGGCTGCTTTCACAGAATCTGTGATATGTGCCCTCATGCTGTCCAAAACGAGTAATGCTTTTTTTCTATGAAAAAATCCTCCCGGTCGCTTGCCATAACACACGGTCAACCATTCTTTCATTAGGCTCTCTACCATCCACCCTTTAGCGTTAACTTTCACAACAATGTCTTTCGGAAAGTTTTCTTTCGGCAAAGTAATCCTCTTAAAAATTACCATTGGTGGAAGCTTCAGTCCAGATGCAGTGCAGCCCAAAACACAGGTGAAATGAGTTCTCTCATGTCCGGTTGTTTTCAGCGTGACAGATGCTTCTCCTTTCTTGTTGACGGTCCTGGTGAGGGGCAGGTCGAATGTGAGAGGTACCTCATCCATATTTATGATGTCGTCTGGTCCAATTGAATTCTCTGCTATCTTTTTTTGAAAGAATGTGTGAAAATGTGCGACTTGTTCCTCGTAGTCGGGAGGGAGTTGCTGACACAGAGTTGTCCGTCTCCTGACGGACAGACCTTTTCGTTTCATAAATCTAAGACACCACGACGGTCCTCCTTTGAAATCCGGAATTTTCTTTTCGGTGGCGATTGTTTTTGCTTTCAGTCTGATCTGCACAGTCGAAACACCTCGGCCATCTGCTCTCTGTGTGTTCACCCAGTCTTCTAGAAGGTTTTCGATTTCGGGCCACCTGCTTTTATTACCTCGGAAAGCTTTTTTCGTCTTTTTACATTTCTCCAGTTCTTCCCGCTGCCGTTTCCAGCGTCTCACCATCGATTCGTTTATGCCAAGTTTACGTGCAGCAGCTCTGTTTCCTTCTTTATCGGACTGCTCGATTGCTTTTAGCTTGGAAGCTGCGTCATATGCCTTTCTTTTTGCATTTTCCATGATGAGGGTATGTTCACGCTAATTTAATTTATGCACAAGACAAGAAGTTGCAGTCTTCCTCGACGCATATATTCCACCGATCTAAATCTTACCTTTTCTACTCGAGCGCCGCTGGCGGCCGTTAGAAAAATTACATAAATTGGCCGCATCACTGAATAAGCCGCAGGGTTGAAAGTTTGGGAAAAAAGTAGCGGCTTATAGTCCGGAATTTACGGTAATTGTGATTAGAGGTTGAATAGTACGGTGATTACAGGTTGAATTTTATCTTGATTTAAAGCAGTGGTTCCCAAACTGTGGGGCGCGCCCCCTAGGGGGGCGGAGTGCCATTGCAGGGGGGGCGCAAGATGGATGAATAAAAAAACAAAAAACAAAACAGTGCCTGACTAAGCATAATGGACAGGTTTTTTAACGCCATCTTGCACAAAAGCTGTTTTAAATGTACTGATGATAGCAAAGTTGAATATTGTTACAAATAAAAAAAAGAAATATGTTTGAAATAACACTGACAGCAAATAATGCTCTTCTACAGTATAGAATTAAAAAAAAACAGTTACACAAAAGTGTTTCACTGTAAAGATGATTTGTAGTTTGTTTTGTTGCAACCTGAAGTGTGAAATAAACTGCAGTAGAGTTTGAAAACAAAATGAGTGTCGATGTCTGGTTGAACAATGTCTGCCCAGTTATTTTATTTTTTTTGGGGGGGGGGG
>NC_051441.1:24974331-24991091 GCF_001649575.2 Kryptolebias marmoratus
GGGGGGTGTAATCCATAGGGGGGCCCAGAAGCAGAAGAAAATCTTTGGGAACCACTGATTTAGAGTGTGAACAAAACTTGAGCAAATATTCTCACTGCTCTGTAGCTGTTGAAGTCTTCTGTTTGTTTTTTGTTTTTTTGGCACCTCGAATGGGAAACAAAATATATTCAACGACAGAATAGAAGTCCAGTTGTCTTGTTTCTTTAGCTTTTTTTTATTCACAATACTGAGTACTATCCAAGCACTAACCTTTTTTTGAATTGCAACTGTAACACAATTTAGTTGAGTTGTCCAGCTTCTAATGGGTAACGATGGGTTATCAAACCACTATACCAACATAATTTCATTGTAATGCTGCCAACAAAATTATGCAATGACTAAAACATCCTTTTGTCCTTTTATTAAAACCAGAAGTAATGTGGAGATGTAATGGTTTAACAGGGAGGAAAATGTGTGAGACAGCAAACAGCTTTCTCCAGGATGACACTGGTTGAAAAACTGCTGGAGGTGACTGATAAGCGATGATGTGTCCTGGGGGGATTAGAGGCTGGGGTTGAGATGGGGTCATTTTGCCAAGGGTAGTTTGCAGTGGAGAACACAGTACTTTACTGTTTACTAAGATAAATGAAAAACCCATTTCCTCTTCTCTTTCCTCTCTCCTTGTCCAGACGAGAGCGAGGAGTTGGGACCGCCCCCGTCAGCAGATGAGGCAGCTGATGTTTTGATGACAAGACTGGGCATCCTGCTGGGGGAGAAGATCACCGGTGGAGAGCAGGGCTCTTCTTGCCACAGCCAGGATGATGGACAGGTATACATTTTGTGCTGAACAACCTTTGTACACTTTAGGTTTCTGATTAAAATAATTGAACTAAGTTTAACTATTGTAAGCATGACCCCCTCATTTATAATGATCTTAAACAGTTATTTGGGGCTTCCAGTGAATATACATGGAGTAAGTCTTGTTTTACAGGAGCTCTTCGAGAATGTAATTATAATACATTTCATTATCACCTAAAGTCTGTTCATTGCTTGCTGCAGCTACATTGGTACCTCTAACGTCCTTAAGGCCATATCTGGATAAATGTTGAGTCTTTGAACAGAAAAGCAGTCTGCCAAGGCTGGCTGAGGAGGGCCGCACCTTCAAGTGTTCGGAGAGAGAGTCTCCTGGAAAGATTGATATTTGCAAACCTGAGTTGCAGATGTAAGAGTAGGTTAGGTGGGAGATATAAGTAGGTTAAGTGGGAAGAAAAAGTCACCTGGCAAAATTTAACTACTTGTGATCTTGAGCGTGCAGCTAATGAGCATAGCAATTAGCTAACTAGCATGCAAGCTAATTTGGCGAAGCTTACTGTGGTGGTAGACACTTTGAGCAAAAAATGTGAAGACTTGGAGGCACACTCTAGGCAGAATAATATTGGATTTATGTGCCTTGGCTGAAATTTTTACTTGTTGGGGCTCAAAGAGAAACAGGACACAGCCCACTGCATGTGTTCTGTTCAGCCAAGGGAGGATGAGCTGCCATGACTGGTGATTATTAGGATGACAAGTTTCAGACCATGAGTACCATTTTACGCCATGCAAGAAGGTCTGCCCCCTGCTACTCGACAGGAACAGGAACATTTTCCCAGACTTCACACTGACTGTGGTCAGACAGAGGGAGGCTTTCATCCCGGTGAAGAAGGTGTTCTTTGGCTGTGGTAATTCAAAATTTGGCCTCCAGTACCAGCTACTCTACACATCAATATGTTGAACAGTTTAGACCCATAAGTTTGAAAACCCAGACCTAGTACTGGAGTTTGTCAACAAGCTAACTTCAGAGGAAATTGTATTTGACTGTGTGGCTGCAGCTGAGATCTACACTTCAAGCATGAAACATCAGCTGTGTGCTGTGCTTGTCTCTGTTGACAGCCCTGGTTACAATACTTACTTGACTGATTATGGCATTGGTGTTTTACTTAAAACACAGAGGTAGTGATTTATATTTCTTTTTCTTTTTACCTTTGCCAAGAAGATTATATTTTCTGTCTGACTGTCTGTGCACAAGATTACTCAAAAAATTATGAATGGATTTTCATTTTAATTTTCAGAAAAAAATTAAACATGGTACAAGGAACAAGTAGTTAGATTTTGGTGGTGATCCCGTCAAATGTCAAGGTCAAAGGACAAGGTCACAGATGATCCTGTGCTCTAACTCAACCTCATGGGTTTGACCAAAACGACTACAACTCTTTTCTCAACATAAGATGATTTTTGTCTAAAACTCTGGCATGAAAAGAAATTGGCAATATGCAGTTCTTCGAGGAATACTAGGCCTCTAATTAGCAGATTTCTGTGGGTATTTGCAAGCAAAAATACCAATAGTGAGCTGTAGCTCTTTAGGTATAGTCTGGGGTTGAACCTAAATATAATTCTGTCGAAATAACTGTGTAATGTGAAACTGACAATAATGTAAGAACTTAAATAGATGGATTTGGATCATCCGCTGTGAAATGTAAAATATTTCCTATCAGGTTAATATTACAATGGTATTTTTGCAGAAATATTATGAAATTCCAGCCAAATCTGACCCCATTCGTGTAACTATCTGTTTGCAGGAACCGCTATGAAATATTTGAAATTGGAGTTGTTTTAAGATGGCAGCAATCCAGTTTGGTCTTAGCTGCGTTCAGAGTAGCTGTTAGCTTTTTGGTCCTGTCAGAATTAAACTCTATTTTTCAAAACTGAGGTTGTTCAAAAGGATATCTACCACATATATTTATTGGCCAAAATGTCCCTTTAAGATAATTACAAACGCCCACTTTTGTTTTTTTGTGTCTAAACTTAACATGTGTTTTAAAAATTTGGAATTTATTTGAATTTAAAATGGTAGAAAAATAATGTTGCATTTAAACAAAATAAGAAGTAGAGCATTTTATTGCATGTTTGTTTTAAGTTCATTCTGTTTGTTTAGACATATAAAAGTCTTTGTTTTTAACAGACCTACAAACACATGAATGTAAAAAAAAAGGGTTCCCTGTCATCTTCCCCACAGAGGATCTCCCCTTCCTCCAGTCTTGCAAGTAGCAACACCTCCCCCTGCTCCACACTGCAGCCTCCTGTTGAGGGGGAAGGCAACAATAACAGCAAGCATGCCTTCTCCAACCAAGCCTGTGTGGCCTCCCCCACCTCGACCCTGGAGAGCAGAGACAGTGGAATCATAGGTGAGATCATCAAAGAATTGCTCCTGGAGCAAATGCAGACTCAGTTTGTGTTGAACTGATATCTCTGCATGTTCTCCAATTAAAAAAACACTATCTTTTACACGGTGGAAATTTTGTACTAGAAGCTTTAAAAGGAATGAACAGGGTATTCCTTGTGTTTGTTTCAGAGAACAAGGCGGTACAATCAGACCATTGTAAGGATCTTACACAAAGCAGTAAAAAGAAATCTCACTGTAGAAGATAAATTTACAACTAATCTACTATATATTTAATAAAAAACAAGTAGAATTTCATTTAAATTGTTTAACAAACTCATGGGATTGTTTGGAATGAATAAATGATGGTAAGCCTCTAAGACCCATTTACATGTGAACGATCTCCTGGAAACGTTATAGATTTTCCCATGTTACATGTGCACATGGCAACGCTGTGGTTGCAAAGGCTATTTAAACGAGATCACAAAAAATGTTAAATCTTCTGTAATTTCCATGACAGGTCACTAGCTGGAGCTGTGATTTTTGTACTTCAAAAACATGTACATGTGTGCAATACTTAAGTCTTGAGCATGAAAACAGTTACATCCAAATTGGAGAGTATCCGCTATTTTGTTTGGACCGACTGCTGTACCAAGAGATGATGTAGCACATACACGTTCTGTGTCAGAACATCTGATAACTTGAAAAGAGTGAGCAGCACAAACAGCACTCTGCTACTCACCATTGTTCATCTACTTTCGCAAGTGCAGACAAACTATCGACTTCAGCTGTTTGTAGTGCACATGTGAGGCCATGGAGCTTGAGGGTTTTGCTCAGTATCTTAGCTGTTCCTAGGACTGTGCTCTTCTGAACAGAGATCTCTGAGGTTGTTCCTGGGATCTGTTGGAGCCACTCTTCCAGTTTGGGGGTCACAGCACTGAGTGTTCAAATGACCACTGGTACCACTGAGGCCTTGACTTTCCACAACTTCTCTATTTCTTCTTTTAGCCCTTAGTATTTCTCAAGCTTCTCATGCTCCTTCTTCCTGATGTTACAGTCACTTGGCTATATATATCACCACTGCTTTCTTCTGTATCTTGTTGACCACCACTAGTCCGGTTTGTCAGTCTGGATCTGGAAGTAGCAGACCATAGCCAAGCTTTTACCAGTGCTGTAGATATTAGTTCTATTCAACATCTTTGACATTTTAACATTTGGTTGGAAATGCAAAGTTTAGTTGCTTAATGGTCTACAGCAGTGGTCTCCAATCCTGGTCCTCGAGGGCAACTATCCTGTATGTTTTACTTGTTTCTCTGCTCCAACACACCTGATTTGAATCAATGGGTGATTGACAGGCTTCTGCAGAACATGAAGAGGTAATTTAACCACTGAATCAGGTGTGTTGGAGCAGGGAAACAAGTAACACATGCAGGATAGTGGCCCTCGAGGACCAGGATTGGAGACCCCTGGTCTACAGTATGTTCAGTTCAAAAGGGCCCTAATTAAGCAATTGAGTTGTGCCAAAAACATGATACAAATGCTATTTATACTTGAAATGCTCCACACTTCAGTGACCCTCTTAAACAAACATGACAAGTTATTCTAATAACAGATACAAAGGTTTTGTTCCAGAACAAAGACCCAGAAACTGAAGTGGGAACAGGACCAGATTCTCTGTTGGCTGGTTCCAGTACAAGTTTTAAATCTCACCCCCTTTATGTAAATGAACAGGACATTTCTGTTGGTAAAATAAAAAAAAAATACACCTTGGATCTATGTATTTAGGCGGTGACTTGCTGATTAACAAAATTCTTACCTTGCTGCAGTATGCTCAAATAATCATTATTCTTACACTTTTAGCTGTGTTTAGTGATTTCATGCTGAAAGACAAAGGTCATGTGCTTATGCGCGGGAAAATAGGTGGGACTTTAAGCCCCAACATTGCTAGTGTGCCGATGGTTCCAAAAATACAACATGGCAGCTTTTGTCAACTGGTTCCTGCTGGCTTCAATTCCCAACAGCAAGAGGAGGCGGGGACAGTTGGTATTATAATTTGTTTATGTTCCAGGAGTAACAAAGTAAGGCCTCATCCTTTGTTTTGATGAAATACTGTGTTAACATGTTCCATCCTCTGCTCCTTCTTTTCTTTCAGCCACTCTGACCAGCTATTCCGCTGATTCTGCTGCAGAGCGGGAGGATGCCACAAAATACCCCGGCGATGGTTACCATGGCAGCAGCCTCAACCTCTGGCAGCAGGAAGGTCGGCCTGTGGTAGCCTCCACTTCATCTACATGTATGATAGCAGGACGGAGTGTGAACGAGAGCTCCCTGTACAGGACAGAAGACAGCATGTCTGCCTCCACCTACAGCTTGAACAAACTCCACCCAGACCGAGGCCCTGGCTCCGCCCGCTCATCTGGCTCTGCCCACTCCATCGCCCTTAACCTCATTCCCCGCCCTAATTCAGTAGCGGGTAAGATGTCTGGATGTGTGGATATGTGTGAGTCATGTCCTGCACTGTGTTCCTGCACACACACTTTTCTGTTAGGAAGGAAATGCATCACACTTCCTGAACAATAGTAAGCTCAACAGTGATAGTCAGCAAACCACAGTACTACTGACTACAGCCTGGGTTTAATATTAAACTAGATAATTTGATAATTTAGTAGATTTATAAGCATTTTTACAGCTTTTTTCAAAAAGATTCCCAACAGTTACATCCTTAGGTCTGTGTTGTGAGTAAATTGGTTATGCTACAGATAAAGATTATTTAATTGCTTTCGTTGTGGTTTTAGCTGCATGAAAGGAATAACTACAAACTTGTCTCATAGCATTAAATTTTAGTCTGACACACCTATGGATCATGTGTAGTTTACATGAAAAAAAATCACATGATCTTTGTTTATTACTCAATGGTGCATAACAAGCTTTTTTGTGGGTCATTAAGATGTTGTGTGATTCCTGATAAAAGTTGGAAATTTCCCTCAAAAATCAGCGAAAACTTTTTCTCTTGTACAAATCATCAGGAGGAGAATCCAAACCTTTCCAAAAAAGATAGACCCAGTATAGAGGTCTAAACAGAAGCTGAGAATACCCATAGATAAAATTAAAATTTACATGCAATAATCTTGATCTCATCTTATCTGGAGAAAACAGGATTTATTTTTACAAAAACAAACTTTTTGTGATAAACATAATTGTGAAGTGAAGTGACATTTATTTATATAGCACTTTTCCGCAACAAGGTGACTCAAAGTGCTTGTTTTTAACTGTGTTGGTTTAGGCTAAGAAAACAATTAATTTAATCTGCCTCCATATCACTGTTATAAAATTTATTTACACATACTTTTTAAACTTTTTTCCTGTTGTTTTTTTTAACACAACCAGGAACTGCAACTGTAACTCCACAAGAACCTTCAATATAATAAAAGTATAAAAGTTGTAGCATTGTACTTTTACTGTTGGAGTGATCGATAGCTTCAATGTGGAGGTGGGACTGCATCAAGGTTTGGCTCTCAGCTCCTTCTTGTTTGTTCTGGTGATGGACAGACTAACACGTGAGGTCAGGCAGGAATCCCTGTGGAATATGATGTTTGCAGATGACATTGTGATTTGTGGTGAGAACAGGGAACAGGTGGAAGAGAACCTGGAGAGGTGGAGGGATGCACTTGAAAGACAAGGGATGAAAGTCAGCCGTATTAAGTCAGAGTACATGTCTGTGAATGAGAGGGAGGCAGGTGGAACAGTGAAGCTCCAAGGAGCAGAGGTCACAAAGTGCTTAGGGTCGACCGTACAGGAAAATAGGGAGTGTGGTAAAGAGGTGAAGAAGAGAGTCCAGGCAGGATGGAATGGATGAAGAAAAGTTGCAGTAGTGATTTGTGAAAAAAAAAAAGGTGGCAGCAAAGGTCAAAGGGAAAGTTTACAAGACAGTGATGAGACCAGCTATGTTGTATGGTTTGGAGACAGTGGGACTGACAAAAAGACAGGACACAGAACTGGAAGTGGCAGAGCTGAAGATGTTGAAGTTCTGCTTGGGAGTGACAAGGATAGATAGGATTAGGAATGAGGTCATCAGAGGTACAACACAGGTTGAAAGACTGGGAGATAAAGTTAGAGAGGCCAGACTGAGATTGTTTGGACATGTGCAGAGGAAGAACAGTGGGTATATTGGTAGTAGGATGTTAGAGATGCAGCTGCCAGGAAAAAGACAAAGAGGAGATATATGGGTGCAGTCAGAGAGGACATGGATGTCGTCGGAGTGAGGACAGAGATGAGTTAGATGGAGGAGGATGACTCGCTGTAGTGACCCATGAAAAGGAAACAGCCAAAAGAAGAAGAAGAAGCAGCAATATGCTTTTACTGTACCAAGTGATGAGTTTCTAGGCCACTGTATAGTAGATAAAAAATTAAAGTTAAAATTTTAAACAGTACTACAAAATTGCTGACTCATGATAGAATGCACTGGAAAATTCAAACATGGCTATAGTGTATTTGAAAAAATTGAGCAAAAGGTCATTTACGATATACGCAAATAACTATTTATTGGCTATATTAATTTAATTTGAAGTTAGGGTTTGTTAGAGGCTGCACAGGAAGGTTTTCCACCAAAAAGGTTCAGTGTGAAACCAGAGCTGGTGCTATATCTGGTTCTTAAAACAAACAAACAAACAAAATTTTTAAGAACTGATTCAGATCTCCACTGCTTGAAGAGCTACTTTTAAACCATGCCATTATGTTGTATAAAACATAACTTTGTTGTACATTGTGCAATGGCAACAAAATAATTCAACTGAAGTGACTAAACATCTCTGCAAAATGTTTAATCCTCTCTCTGGGCTTCTTCCATCAAAGTGCTAGACCAGAGCCTTCTTGTCTACAGCTCTTTCTGTAAACTCTTGCTCTAGCACTGAAACACCAATACTAAGCAAGCACCAACTCTTTATGTAGCCAGAGCAAAGAACTGCTTTTGTCAGGACCTGGAGTTAGTTTTATGGAGACCAACAACCAATGAAAATGTGAGCGCCATGTTTAAAAATGCCATTTTTTTAACTTTTATAGCAGAAAGACAGTTAAGCTTTTCCGCATCCATGTAGTCAACCATTTGGGCACACCCTGTAGTGTGCACAGTGACCATAGTCACAAAAATTTGGGCTGCATGTGCTCGTTCACTGAAAGGGTTGGCAGATGGGTAAAGCTGATGAAATGTACATCTCAGATATGTGGACATGAAACACATGAACAACTGTTTTCATCTTTACTGTGCCTAATTTAAACCAGAATACCACCTAAGGCTGCCTTCACACTCACTGCTGTCTTCTGAAATGATAAACACTGTTTGAAGTTCCATTTATAAACTTTTTTTGTCACTTCAAATCACCAGCTGGTGTTTACAGATCCTGTTTGAAACATTGTGTCTAACTTCTGTTGACAGCAAGGTTTACAAATATAATCTGAGAACAGAAAAGCATTCACAAGCAGCAATTGTTGTTCAGAACAGTGTTTATAAAATAAACTGGTGGTATTAAGACATCTGTTTGCAGGAAAAATGACACAGACTCTATGATCTGTGGAGTTAAAGTGTCTCTTTACACTTTGATCCTTTACAAAAATGAATAAAAAAGAGGGAGGAGCAAACATTTACTGGAAAATATGTTTAAAATTATGTAATTACGTGGTTCTGGGTTGGTTCTTTAGTTGTGGAAAACCATATTGGTTTTTAACTGTGTTTTGAAAGAACCATTTTAGAATCAACTCTAGCTCCAGCTTTGGTCTACCACTGGAACCTCTTTAGTGGGGTCAACTCTATCTGTTGTATTTTGAATTTCCCTATATAAATGCAGGGAGAACGTTGATTTATACAGATCACAGGGTTTATTTTTATATTTCTGGAAACAGATTTCTCAAGGTAGGTAGGTAGGTAGGTACATTTATTTATATAGCACTTTTCAGCACAAGGCGACTCAAAGTACTCCAAACATATGCAGAGGTTCTCAATTTTCTTTGCATGAGTCGCAGAGTCTTGCAGTCCAATTGCTTGAATTTTGAACATCTTCAAAGTATTTGTGCAATACATTTTCTCTCAAAATAATCACAGAGTTGTCACGAGCGGTTCAAAATTGGGTGGGGGGTGGGGGTGTATGTATGACAGAAAGACTGACTGTATATACAACCCCTGGCAAAAATTATGAAATCAAGAAAAATAATTGGGGTAGCCAGTAACAGTTAGATTTTTAGAACAAGCACAGGGAATAAATTGTGGAATCACTCAATTCTGAGGAAAAAATTATGGAATCACTCTGCAAATTTTCATTACAAACACTAACACCTGCATCAGATTAAATCTGCTCGTTAGTATGCAGGTTAAAAGGAGTGATCACAACTTGGAAAGCAGTTGCAACAAGTGGACTGACATGAATCATGGCTCCAACACCAGAGATGTCAATTGAAAAAAAGGAGAGGATTATAATACTCCTTAAAGAAGGTATATCATCACGCAGTGTTGCACAAGTTGTTGGTTGTTCACAGTCAGCTGTGTCTAAAACCTGGACCAAGTACAAACAACATGGAAAGGTGATGATGGCAAGCATACTGGCAGACCAAGGAAGACATTAAAGCGTCAAGACAAAACTTAAAGCAATATGCCTTGAAAACAGAAAATGTAAACAAAACAAATGAGGAACAAATGGGAGGAAACTGGAGTCAACGTCTGTGACCGAACTGTAAGAAACCGCTTAAAGGAAATGGGATTTACATACAGAAAAGCTAAAAGAAAGCCATCACTAACACCTAAACAGAAAAAACAAGGTTACAATGGGCTAAGGAAAGGCAATCGTGGACTGTGGATGACTGGATGAAAGTCATATTCAGTGATGAATCTCGAATCTGCATTGGGCAAGGTGAATATGCTGGAACTTTGGTTTGGTGCCATTCCAATGAGATTCATGCAGACGACTGTCTGAAGAAAACATGCAAATGTCCACAGTCATTGATGATATGGGGCTGCATGTCAGGTGCGGAGATGGCTGTCATTACATCTTCAATAAATGCACAGGTTTACATTGACATTTTGCACACTTTTCTTATCCCATCTATCAAAAGGATGTTTGGGGATGATGAAATCATATTTCAAGATGATAATGCATCTTGCCTTAGAGCAAAAACTAACTGTGAAAACATTGCTTGAAGAAAGAAACATAAGGTCAATGTCATGGCCTGCAAACAATCTGGATCTCAATCCAATTGAAAATCTGTGGTGGAAGTTAAAGGAAATGGTCCATGACAAGGCTCCAACCTGCAAAGCTGATCTGACAACGGCAATCGGAGAAAGCTGAAGCCAGATTGCTGAAGAGTACTGTTTGTCACTCATTAACTCAGTGCTTCAGAGACTGCAAGCAGTTATAAAAGCCAGAGGTGATGCAACGAAGTACTAATGATATGTTAGAGTGTTATTTTGTTTGCTTGCTTTTTTTCTACAAAATTAAACAACTGAAGGAACATCTTAAGAGACTGGTGATTCTATAACTTTTGCCAGGGGTTGTATGTATATATAACAAATATAAAAAAAGGTGTTCATGTTATGTGGGTGTATATGTGCTAGCAAGCCACCTGGAAATGCACAGTTAAGAAGTGCTGTGAACAGTAGAAGGCCCACCATCTCCAGCATCCAAGAGCAGAAAGGACGGGTGGATCCAGCTCCAGAGGGCCGTAACAGCCCCAGGCAAACAGACACCGGTCACCACCCCAAGGCAGCTGCATGTCTGCACAGAGGTTTTTTAGTATTTTTTATGATCGATAGTCTTGTAAACCAATCTCAGCTCCTGACAAAAGTGGTGCTCTGACCCAGCAAGGAGTTGGTGCTGAGTTGGCACCATGTTTTTGATGCCAAACATCAACGTTGCCAGACCCTTTTTACTGGGGCACATGCCTCAGTATTAAACTGCTGTACCGCAGAAAATTTAACCAATGACATTTCAGGAACTTACAGGCAAATTCACAAAGCAAATTTGCTTGCACAGTTTGCCCACACTTAAATTAGGTACTATTCAAGCACTTAGGAAAACATTTGCCCACATTTAAGTTTATTTATGTTAATTATAGCCAGGACAAAAAGCGTCACATTCTTGGAGTCCCGCAACATGACAGTGGTCAGTTTGACACAGTGAAAAAACACCCAATTGCTACTGCTGGTTTTAGAAAAACACACCAGGAATGTCACAGAATGTATAACTCATCCTTTTATTTATTGATGTGTGCTTGTTATTGTTGCAAATCAATTCTCAAATCAAATCATTGTTCAAACCATGCATAAAATATTTTTGCTTGGATCTGATACCCTGGGAACTGGCTTTCCAAGGCATCAGGACAGACAACGCAGCAAGCGGCTCTATGTGTCCACAAGGGAAAATAAGGATTAGGTAAAAAAAAAAGGGATGCAGTGTTTGTAATCAAAGCACAAGCATTTATTTATTATGACAACATCACAAATTAGTGCAGTACTAATCAATAAATTAAAACAATGAATCGTTTAACTGACATTTACAATCTCCAGCTTCAAAACCTATCAACATCTCTGATTTGAAACTACCACCTTGGCTTCTGTGAAGAGATATTTTTCTCCATGTTTTTGTCACTTCTGTTATGCTATTTGTGTAACAGTTTGTGTAGCGAGAACTACTGAGACTTCATGTTCAAACTAGAATCTGATTCAGGCAGCAGATTGACCCGCATTTAAAACCAATTTGTCGTTAGATGGAGGAAAAGAGACACAGGCATCTTTCTGTCCCAGATAATTGAGCTCACAGTGACACTGATGTGTGATCAGAGAGAGAGAGACTGAGGTGCAAACAGTGGGACTCTCATAAGCACTTTAAATTATAAACAAAATATTAATCTGGGCAAACAATAATGTGTCCTGTGTGCACTCAACTTTCATATATGGTTGTTCAACCTCTTGAAGTTAACTTCCCACTCTCTCCTTTTAGCCACTAGTTCAGCCCACCTTGAAGATCTAGCTTACCTGGATGAGCAACAGAGACACATCCTTTCAAAGACACCCTTCAGAATGCCCAGACAGAACTCTGGGAGTCGTAGTCAACATGACCGAGGTAAACACACACACATACGTTTCTTTTCTCCTAAACACAGACTTGCAGTAATTGTATAATTTCTTGTTTGCAGTTTCTTCCATATGGTTTTTGGACTGTAACTACTTCAGCATACTTTCTGCTATTTCAGCCAGTTAAGCATCAAGCCATTTAGCTCGTTCAGGACATTACAGCTATAACCTTTAATTTTTGTAAATTTTATGCTTTTTTGAAAAGATATCAGTCTGTTTGAGAAGGGTCAAATCATTGACATTCATCAAGCAGAGAAAACATCTAAGGAGATTGCAGAAACTACTAAAATTGGGTTAAGAACTGTCCAACGCATTATTAAAAACTGGAAGGATAGTGGGGACCCATTGTCTTCGAGGAAGAAATGTGGCTGGAAAAAAAATCCTGAATGATCGTGATTGGTGATCACTTAAACATTTGGTGAAATCAAATTTAAGAAAAATAACAGTAGAACTCCGGGCTACGTTTAATAGTGAAAGTAAGAGCATTTCCACACACACAATGCGAAGGGAACTCAAGGGATTGGAACTCTGAACAGCTGTGTAGCCTTAAGAAAACCACTAATCGGTGAGGCTAACCGGAAAAAAAGGCTTCAATTTGGGAGCATAAAGATTGGACTCTGGAACAATGGAAGAAGGTCATGTGGTCTGATGAGTCCAGATTTACCCTTTTCCAGAGTGATGGGTGCATCAGGGTAAGAAGAGAGGCGGGTGAAGTGTTGCACCCATCATGTCTAGTGCCTACTGTACAAGCCTGTGGGGGCAGTGCTATGATCTGGGGTTGCTGCAGTTGGTCAAGTCTAGGTTCAGCAACAGGATGAGCTCAAAGAATGAGGTCAGCTGACTACCTGAATATACTGAATGACCAGGTTATTCCATCAATGGATTTTTTCTTCCCTAATGGCATGGGCATATTCCAAGATGACAATGCCAGGATACATCAAGCTTGAATTGTGAAAAAGTGGTTCAGGGAGTGAGAGACATCATTTTCACACATGGATTGGCCACCACAGAGTCCAGACCTTAACCCCATTGAGAATCTTTAGGATGTGCTGGAGAAGGCTTTGCGCAGCAGTCAGACTCTACCATCATCAATGAAAGATCTTGGTGAAAAATTAATGCAACACTGGATGGAAATAAATCGCTTATCAAAATAAAGCCACGGGGAATGCGTACCATAGTCAAAGCTAAAGGTGGTCCAACAAAATATTAGTGTGTAACCTTTTTTTTTTTTTTGGTGGCGACTTTTTTTTTTGGCCAGGCAATGTGTTTACCTGTATTTACAGTTTTTTCTCGTTGTAAAGGTGTCTTCAAATTTTTCTAAAACTTTGTATCTTTTAAAATCTATTTTAGCGAACTTGCTCTATTTATTCTTTTTTTTGTCTCCTTTTTGTCTTTTTTTTGTCTAACTATGCATCTTTTTTTCTTCTTATGCATTCTTTTTGGGGGGTTTTGTTGTTGTTGTTGTTTTATGACTTCCTATACATCCTTTTTGTATTTTTATTTGTAATGTAACGGTACATGTATTTTTACCGGGATGGTTCAGAGCACCCATCTGAACAGGTACAGATAATTAGACAATGAACACGTCAGTCACAGGTGATCATTATTCCCATCTAGGAGCGGGCACACATTAAATTTTACTGCATTTTGCTGACAGCCTCAACAGTGTAAAAAAAAGCATTTACAATGAATAATTGGTTTAGAAAAACACTCAGAATCTTGAAGATCTGCTTTTTTAATTCAAGAAAGCTGTGTGGAAAAGGCTCTTTTTATGCATTCTTTTTGTCTAAAAAAGGATTTTTAGTAGATACATTGGATGGAAACTAGAACTGTTGTATGGCAAGCAGTTATATCATGTAATTGGCATTTTGAAAAGTACTGTGGTAAGCCATTTGTATATTTTTTCAATGTCCCTGATGTCAGGTGTATTTCTTTCACATTTGCACTTAGCTAGCTGAAAAGCTAGGTTTATTTATTTTGTGTTTTCACAATGGGAGAGGTTTTTGAGTTCTGTTGCTTTTTGTTTTGCATTAAGTACAGGTCAATATAAATGAAGCAAACACTCCTTGTTTTTTGTTTTATTTTATAGTAATATTATTTAAAAGATATCTTTCTGAGGTTTATCAAACGTTTCGTTTGACACATAGCCTATGGGTACTGTTTACAGTTCAGAATGGATGAAAAAGACAGTAAAATATGACTTTTTCATTTTATAGTGAAGTTTTCAGCTGACAAACCCTACCTTGCTATACATGACCTGCTAACTTAGAGCCTTCTCTCTAACAAGGGTGATGTGTTTCTGTTTCTCTGCTTTTGGGAGAGTTTTTTTCTTTAAAACACAAGTGTCTGGCATTTATTTCTTTTTCCTGTTGTACCGACCTTGAACCTCAAACCCTGAAATGTACTGAACTGTGATTTAGGCATACCTTTACACAGCAACTTTTTTGCATCCTTTTTGTATCCCTATGCTTACTTTTGGTTTTTTTTGTCGGCTTTTGCTTTTTACATCTTTCTGCTTTTACTGTCCGTCCTTCTACTTCATTGTTTTCTTTTTAAACATTTCAGCTAACATTGTAAGTTGAGCTATTATTCAATTCAATTATTATTATTTTTTTATCAGCAAATTTCATCACTCTAGTTAAAGCTAGTTGTGTTAAAGCTGTTTTTCTCCTCCTGCAGTATATTTCACTCCATCCATCAGCCTGAAACCGCTCCAGTTTGAAATTCCTGGTCTCTCGTCTGATTGGCTGTTCGCGGGGAGGGAGTGGCTTTTCCAGGAAATTGACGCCCAACTCCGCATTGATGACCCAAAGACCAACAGGGGGATTGTGATCACTGGCAACCTGGGCTTTGGAAAAACGGCCATAATTGCACGTCTGGTGGCACTCAGTTGTCATGGAAACCGCATGTGGCCAAGCAGTGCTGGAACTCAGACCATGCCCAGATGTAAGCGAAAACACACAAAATAAAACATTCCTATTGTTTTAATTTTTGCCCTTTGTTTTATTCTAGACTTTATTGCTAAAGTTTGCACAAAGTTCCATCTGTGCACACTAAAACAAATAAAGAAAATGTTATTTTTAGAATCAACATTGAGTAAGAAAACGATATGTCATATGTCCCTCCCCTGCCTGAAGAACTTAGTTTGAAACATATTAGATGTTTTATCTTTATTTTTAATACACTATGTGAACATTGCGTTCTGGGATAATAATGACCTAAATTGTTCATTTGACAGTTCCTGTGTCAAAAACTGGTGCTTTTGAAATGCAGCGACTACTTCACAGTCCTTGTTATCGTTTGATATAGTTTGCCTTTTTGTTTTTGCATTGCTGGTATCTGGCCTTCTCACAAAAATCCCTCTTCTCCCTGGCTGGGCCTTGAAATCCTGTCTATGAACACCACAAACAGGATTGGAGACAAGAGACAGACCTGGTGGAGTCCAACCCACACTGAGAACAAGCTTGACTTTGTGCCAAAGCTGCACACAGCTCCTGCTTCAATTGCGCAGGGACTGAATTGCCCTTAAAAGCAGCCCTGGCACCTTTATCTCCCACAGCACCCCATCACAAAATGTTTTGAGAAACACAGTTGTAAGCCTTCTCTGTATCCACCAAATGCATGTAGACTGGAGAGTGAAACTCCCATGGCTCCCTTAGCAACTCTGCAAGGATGAAGATCTGGACCATTGTCCCATGACTCGGATCTGTGGTTTGACAGTCGGTTGAAACCTCCCTTCCAACACCCTGGAGTAAACTTTCCCAGGGAGGTTGAGAAATATAATTTCTTGATAGTTGGAACACACTCTCCAGTCCCCCTTTTTTAAAAATGGGAACCACCACCCCCAGTCTGCCACTCGACAGACACTGTCCTGGTCCACCATGTGGCATGGAAAAGACGTGTAAATAATGGTGGCCCCACACATCCAGAGACATTTAGGCTTTGAATGTTTTTGTTCTGTTTTTTATTATTAATATAGCCAAGAGTTCTGTTTGCACTTTTACTAGATAAACTGCAATATAACATCATGAAGCATTTTATTCAACAAGTCTGAGGTGAAGTCTTTGTCACTGCTGCAGCAACAAAACTTAGACATTTTCTTCAATACTTCACAATAAATGTCTCCAACATACATACACCCATAATGTTGACTTTAAAAAACTCTTAGAACATTTGGAGTTTATAATTAATTTAATTTCACTTTAAACGCCCCCCCTGATCTGAACCCGAACGTTGTTCTGTTGTTGGACTTCTGTGCTCGTCATGGATTGTCCATAACGAACATCATGTTCAAACATAAGGGTGTCCATATGTGCTCTTGGCACCAGGACACCCTAGGTCGCAGTTCAATGATCGACTTTGTTGTCGTTTTATCTGATCTGCGGCCGCATGTTTTGGACACTCGGGTGAAGAGAGGGGCGGAGCTGTCAACTGACCACTACCTGGTGGTGAGTTGGCTCCGTTGGTGGG
>NC_051441.1:24993150-24998730 GCF_001649575.2 Kryptolebias marmoratus
CTCGGCTGGCCTGGGAACGCCTTGGGATTCCCCCGGAGGAGCTGGCCCAAGTGGCTGGGGAGAGGGAAGTCTGGGTCTCCCTGCTTAGGCTGCTGCCCCCGCGACCCGACCCCGGATAAGCGGAAGAGAATGGATGGATGGATAATTTCACTTTATTTATATTGCACCAATTCACAACAAAAGCCATCTCAAGGCACATGCAACAAACAGAAGAAGTCTAAATCGTAAATTTTAATCAGTCCAAAACAGATTCAAATTAACATCCATCCATCCATTGTCTTTATACACTTTTTCATGCAGGGTCCCAAGGAGCTGGTGCCTATCTCCAGCGGTCACTGTGCACGAGGCGGGGGCACTCTGGATAGATTGAAGGTCCATCATAGGGACACATAGAGACAAATGAGACAAACAACCATTCACACTCTCACTCACACCTAGGTACAAATTTAGAGTGACCAATGCACCTAATATGCATGATAATGGTCTATGGGAGTAAACTGGAATAAACCCACACATGCACGGGGAGGACATGTAAACTCCACACGGAAAGGCCACAGGCAGGAGGCGGACCTGTGTCCTACATTTTGTCGGGTGACAGCTCTACCTGGTGCACAGATCTGCCTTGAATTAAAACCTAATTATAGTCTATTAATTCATATGACAATGAATTCACATTCGGTAAATTATGACATGCAAATTTGTAAAAATAGATATCTTGAGGAAGTCAGGAGATTGTGTCAAATCTTCTCTTTGCCACAATAAAAAATATATACAAACTAGCTTCCATTAATATTTTTATTACATTAATACATTAATATTTTTTTCCCCAATAAAACTCAAACTGCAGCCTGAACCCCTGTAAATGTCCAGATTTAAGTTATAGTGTTTGTGCTAAAAGATTTTTCTTTTTATTTAAACCTAATCTGAACCATGAAGTCAAATGTCTGTAATTTGTTTTTCAAGGACTGTGCTACTGTGGGCCTTCACAATGGTGCTTTTTTGGTTTTTGGTTCTCCTTTTATTTTGATCCTTTTATTCTAAAACTTTATTTTTGTCATTTTGGTTTCACATTTGGAATAGTATATCAACTTTATTCTCACCATTTTGACTTTATTAGTGAAAATGGGAAAACTACAACAACAAAAAAAATCTGATTTTAATACACAGTTGTATCTTTTTGAATATTTGTAGCGCTCTTTTGAATTCTGCTTTAAAAACTAAACATAAGCCCCACAATACACAGCTCCAAAGGAAGCCTCCATTGATGTTTCTGGGGAAGATTATGTTCAAATGTGATGTTGCCAAGTGTTGCATAATCACAGTGCTTCCCTGATGATGTGAAAGCAAATGCATATGTCCTTATCACTGCTTATAGTGGAATTAAGGTCCTGTCCACACGGGAACAGCATTTTAGGAGCTCATAAACAATATTTTTTTTTAAACTGGCATCCAAAGTGAACAAATCTGGAAACACCACCATAGCTTTCTTATGTGGACAGCCTAAACACAACCTTTTGAAAGCTATGATGGCATAGACCCACATCGTGCCTAAACTACGCCTCCAAACAAGACAGGTGTAACAATAATAATGTCAGATTACATGCTTGTGTTTGTGCCGTAGACACCAGTTAGTCAACTACAGCAAAACCTTCATGTCTTGTATAACATCAACAAACAGACAAGGCTGATGAACAATAACATTATCTTGACTAGAGCAGAGCAAAACCCCTTATTATTACACCAAGTTATAACATTGTCTCACTGAATTTTTAGACATTCTAGATGGATGCATGAGCACTTCTTTTTTCTATTTCAGGAATACCATCAGCATGAATCAGCTAACTGTGGTTTGCACAAGAATTTACCAAAGTCAGTACAATTCAAATTGAGAAAAACTGAACTGCAGCTACATCACAACTTACGAATTTGGACTTGACTTTACCAGTTTCATGAGTCCATTCCCTCCTGCTCATTACAGTGTGTTAATGTTCCTTAGGATTCCAGATTAGTAGATTAACATTTATAAACACCACAAATTATCATCTTCCACACCCTCAGTGAATATTTCCTGTAATCCCTACTCACTGAGGCTCACTGTTGTGCTCAGAATCATATCACTACTGTTGTTACATAAACAACAACAGAAGTTGAAAAGCTTTTCTTTAACACATAAATATATATGTAAAGCTGGGAATGTCCCAGACAGCATAAACTTACTGTTATCAAATGATCTGACTGATTAGATTGTAGATTTAGAGAGAAAAGTAAGTTTTTAACAGAAACACTCAAGATTATTGCCGTCTGTTTGTGTTATTCTTGCCAGTGAACCCCTGGTGAGTGATTCCAGACAAAAGCAGCCTTTTTTTGTCCATTTATTCACTGTAAGAACAGCTGAGTCATTGTACAGAACCAGAATTCCCACACATAGCTACGTCAACCGCAACAAAAATTAAAGATCTAGCATTTCTTTCATGCCAGACTTTTAGACTAAGATCTTATGTTGATAAATTAGAGTTGTAGCTATTTTCAAGGTTTGACCAAAACAATGTTATGCACCATCTCATGTAATATGCAAGATGTCACACTCAGAATGTTGTTAATGACTTTTAACTATCACTGCATCAAATTTTAGCTCAGTATCTTTAAAATTGGTAGAGTTATAGCCATTTTGTGTTTTCTAAGTTTTCATAGCTGTATATAGTGTGTTAAAAATGCAGTTAATGGGAAAAGTTTAAACAAAGATATTGCACAATGACTAGCACTCACAGTTGGTGTTGGGTATCAGTTTCAGTTACTGTCACTTCAAATTTTAGATCAAATTTTGTAAAATTGAATAACTTATATCCACTTTTGTGCTTTAAGGTCAGTTGGCTGTGGCAGCCTTCTTGAAACAGGTTATCAAGCTAATCAGTTGTAGACTTGCATTCAGTGATTACTTTCTGCAAGTTTCATTAAAATTTGTCCAGCAGTATATGGGATTTTTTCCCCCCAACAAGACAGATACACATGCACAGACACAGACACGGGCAAAAACATTATTGCCTTTTTACCTTTGGTGGTGGGCGATAAATAATAGAGAAAACTTTATAGGGTGGACCAAAAAGAAAGACTAACACAGTAGGGCTGAAGAGTAAAGAATGTGATCTTTAAATTCTTAACTGAAATTACAGATGCAGATCCAATTTCGCTCTCTCATGATTCTTCGGGGCGAGGAGAAGGAGGAGATGAAGGAGGAGGAGGAAGCTGTCCAGGAACTCCAGAGATGAGGAGGAGACAAGAAGAGGCACTGCGAAGGCTAGCTGGACAGGTAGCACACTTCCACCCCTCTCTTCCCATCCCCCATCATCTCCTTTTACTAAACTTGGATCTACAACCGATTAAAGACACTGAATTATTTGTTGTTACTGTACTACTTAATTTATATTTCCATTAGTGCTTCTTATTTCATAGTTCATTGTTTACATTACTCACAAAACTTGATTTCATTACTTATTAAACTCCACAAGATGGTTCCAAAATTCAATTCTTTCCTCAAGTGTACAAAAACACACAATAGTTTCCACCATATTATGAACAAAAACAAAATGTAAAGGTAGTTGTGAAAAACTATATTTAGACCCTAAATTCAGCTTCTTCTGGAACCTTGTTTAGCAGCATGAACTCTCAGTAGTGGTTTTCTGTAGGACTTTTTCAGCCTTTCACATTGTTGTGGAGGAATTTGGCCCCCTCTTCTTTCCCATGTTGCTCCGGTTCTTTGAGGTTTGCAGACATGTGTGTCTTCACAGCTCTCTGAAGGTTCCCACCATAGCATTTCAGTCAGGTTGGACTTTGACTAGAGCATTGCAACACCTTGATTCTTTTCTTTTTCAGCCATTTCATTGTAGATTAGCTGCTGTGTTTGGGATCTATGTTCTATATTTCATGACTCAATGTGATCCAAGCTTCAGCTGTCAGATGGCCTCACAGTTATCTCTAGAATACTTTGGTTTTCAGATCTAAATTTGTATTTATTTAAAACAAAGCAACTGAACTTCTATTCTGTTGTTAAAGGTTCCAGTCTTTAGGCTAAATGAGATGCTCTATTTATGCAGCTAAATTCACAATGAGAGTAATTTCCCTCCCCTCACTCCTGAGGGTTGTTAGGGTCTTTGTTTGCCTGGCTCACAAATGAGATGCTTTTTGGTAACCTGCATGAAGGTGTGAATTAGAGTAAGAATGGCTGGGTATCAGGCTTAATGTGCTATTTTCGGTCTTAGAAAGCTAAACTCTCAGACCTCCTCTGTTTAAAGTTGGTTTCACTTGTTTGATGTAAATAGCTCCCTTCATACCCCTCTGAAACCATCTGCCTTCTCTGTGCAAAATATGAACATTTTGGTCCTCAAAAGGGCGTCTCTTATCCTGCTCTCCTCTGTTGAGCCATGCGTCTGTAGAGAGGCTGTTTGGTTTCTCCAATATAGAGAGCTGAAAATTCCTCACTGCACTGAACTGCTCTGGTTTACAGAAAAGTGCATGGTTGAATCAATGACTGCAAGGTGTCCTGGTCTTGTGGTTGCAAAACAAGCCCAAACCATCAACCCTCCGCCATCATGCTTGACAGTTAGTCTGAGGTGTCTGTGCTGATATGCAGTGTTTGTTTTTTCTCCAAATCTGCTGCTGTGCATTATTGATAAACTGCTAAATTAGAAATATACTGGAATGGCCAACTGCAGGACATTTTATGCTAACAAGGCAATAATTTGTTCTGCCATCTTGGTATGTGTTTTGTGGCATTCTCCATTACTGCCAACATGGCAAAAGACCATCGTTATTAAAGTAAAAAAACTAAAGTTAGCCAAGAAGCCCAATGTTTTGCTATTTTTTTGTTTGTTTATCAGAAGCTCCATTTCAAAGGACATGGTATTGCGTTTATTTATTTATTTTGAATCTGCCAAACAGACTGTGTTATTATAGCAGGTGTCAACACTCTCTTTAGACCAGATTGCTATAATTATTGTAAAGCAGGGTATTGAGGGTCAGTATATATCAACTAAGTGAAGAAATACAACAGTACTGTTAAAGGCCTAGCATACTTTGAAGGAAGAAATCGTGCATATACTGCAACTAACGATAATTTCAATAATCGATTAATCGGGCGATTATTTTCTCGATTAATCGATTAATCGGTCGTCTTGGAATTCATTCATTCATTCAGTCATTTATTTTGGCCCACATAAAAAAAATTATCTGTATGTAAAGGAGTAGGTTGATGTAAAACTTTTACTACTTTCTTATTTTTAAATAAACCAATATAAATTCAATTCAACATTCTCACTTTATATACTTAGCTCTCAAACAGAAAATAACAACAGCTTATTTACCACCCGTGTTTCACATCTCTAAAAAACTTACAACTAAATCAATTAAACACACACACTACAAGTACCATTAAAACAATTAATTACAAAAACAAGTAGATGTAAATTTAGTTAAATGTTGCCTCACTCTTCACTTGCATACAGTGATCGACTCATGACTAAACATTACTTTGTGATGCCACCGGGTGGCGCTGAAAGCAGCGTGCAGTTTCCTGTATGCTAACTG
>NC_051441.1:24998785-25014563 GCF_001649575.2 Kryptolebias marmoratus
AACAACTTTAAGACTAAACACAAAACCCTATTCAGCAGATTCTAACCTGCAGTGAGTAAAACATGCCCCCCAAAACAGTAATGGAGTAGCAGAAAGAAAGTTTGCAGTGAGGAAGAGAAGCCGTTGCTTCTTCATCAGCATACGGAGCGGACAGAGTTTTTTTTTTTTACGGATCGGACGGAGCAATGACTTATATTTGGGACGGAGTTTGTTCAGCAAACGCGCTGCGGGTGACGTCACCGTTTCCGCAACAACATTAGTGACGCATTTTATCGATTTTATCGAGGATAAAATCACGCGTCATATTAATATTTTCACTAAGTACAAAACAGGCTTTCCATATTCGGTCTTGTAAAGCCACCCGCTGAATTTCAGTTCAACCATTTTTGGTTAAATTGACTCGTTCAATGTTTATTGCTAACTCCAGGTAGCTGAAGGCAGCTCGGCCTCAGGGCTCATTAGAGTCGCGCAGGGCTCTGCGCACAGCGCGCAGACCTGAGTGCGCGGCGGAGGTGTTTATACTTGGTGCTTACATCGGTGCAGTATTCTCCGAAAAGACAGGGGGCAGTACGCTACGTAACCAGTGGAAATACGGTAAAAAAAGAAAGAGAGAGTAGATTTTCTGGCTGTGATACAGAGAAGATCTTTAAACTTAAAGCATGCAGTTTGACTTTCATTGATTTATTTGCTTTAGTTGTGATTCGCCCATCACAGGACTAATATTTCTTCCCTATGTGGTCTATAAACACTCCTTTTTATCGGCTGCAGCAGTAATTTCCTTCCATGAGTTTTGAGCCGTTTGATTATTTTTGTGATCTCTCATAGACGGATCATAAATGCTGATACAGGCAAACCAGCGACGCGCACGGTCCGCGCCAAGTTACAAAAACTGGGAGGTGCACGGTCACGTGACACGACACTGCGCAGGGCCTTCGCGCAGGGGCAGGGACAGCGCGATTGTGTCACTGTTGGCGCGCGCACCCTCGCGCAGTGATCAATGCATCAAGTTGATGCGGGTGGGGGAAAAACATGTATAAAAAAATGGCGTATTTTACAATAAACAAGCGGAGTTTAGCCTGGCGACGGGGTAGGGAAAGCCTGGCGGCCCACCAGGCTTAAAATACAATGGGGGAAACCCTGATATATATATCATACATATATATATGAAATGATGAACACTCTGTCCTGTCTTCTGCAGGTCATATCATATCACTTCTGTCAGGCTGATAACTGTTACACCTGTCTGGTTCCTGAGTTTGTCCACAACATGGCCGCCCTGCTGAGTGGTGCCCCTCATTTGGCAGCATATCAAGAACTGCTGCATCAGTCACCACAGCTACAGAGCATGCTCAGTCTGCGCTCCTGCATCCAGGATCCAAGCTCAGCCCTCCAGAGAGGAATCCTAGAACCACTGGATGCTCTCTACAAAGGTACGAGCAGATTCTACTGCAATCTCCAGCGTCAGGGCTGCTAGTGTGAGGCTATATGTTATTTCTTTTTGTTTCATTTTTCCAGAGAGGAAAATTCACGTGGAAGGGGCAGGGCTTATTGTACTGATTGATGGGCTGAATGAAGCGGAGTTCCACAAGCCAGACTATGGAGATACACTAACTTCCTTCCTGTCCCAAAACATCCAGAAGTTTCCTTCCTGGCTGAAGGTCATTTCTACTGTCAGGACAAGTCAGCAGGTAAAGCGCATTGGCAAAAAAACAAAGAACAGGTTATTATACAACACAAAGGATAAAACAAAAATTGCCTTAAACTATTACTTTAACCTTAATTATTTTATAATTATCTTTTTTTCTATCTTAACTATTTTTATTGTGACATAAAACCCATAATAGTTTATATGTATGTAGTAATAATGTTGGTGTTAAAAGGTTGCTTTAGATTTTCCAAAAAAGATCTAATAAGAAAGCAATGGTGCTTTTAGATAAGTTCAATAAACACAGAAGGAAAAAAAAGTATATCCATGGCGTACTTTTTGTAAAAAGTTAAAACTTTATTAAAATTATTACTTCATGAAGAAAATTCTAAAAACATGTTTTTAATGGGTTTTATGTTTAACACACAGAGTTGTCTGGATTGTTGTTTATTTTTTGTGTGTAATAAATGTGCTCTTTAAATGACATATTTCCATTCAGAGGTTGTCTTCCAGTCCTCTTTTTGACTTATACATGTGAAATCAGCCAGTCATTATTAGCAGAAAGATGCTGTAACTCTAATCTGTTCTGTAGACTGGGGGCCTAAAACTGATCCTGAGAGGAAAAGAAAACATTTTCCTGAGAGGAGGGTTGCTTTTAATGAGATCCCAGTTAGATTAAATGTGTATAGTGTATAGTTTCTTGAGAGTTTTATTCTGTAATAAAATACCGTAATTTCCGGACTACAAGGTGTACTTAAATATTAGCCACACAAGCTAAAATTAGGGGAAAATCCTGTTTTGTTCATACATTAGCCACACCGGACTAAAAGCTGCAGGTGTTTTAATGTTTAATTACCATATGTAAAAGAATATGTACAAAGGGGATTGTCAGGAAAGAGATGGCTGTTTGAGAACACTTCACTTTTATTAACATTTTGAAAAACAAGTTACCGGTACATATTTGCATAACATTTTACGTATATGTTCAAGTACCGCTAATTAAAAGTACAAAACATGTACTGTGCTGTTTAAACAAGTAACAAATGTACTGTATAACAATAACCTACAGCACACCAGAAAAATAATCAGCCTACCTTTTGGGCTAAGGTGCAGTAACACGGCTTTAACAAGAAGAAAAGTCAGTCATTCATCGCCATCTTTGTCTTCTTCCTGCGCACTAAAACCACCAAAGTCCTCTTCTTCAGTGTTGGAAATGTACAGCACTACTTTGCCTGGCGGACAGACGTGTGACCAACATACCACTCTTTTCCCCCGTGACTGTGTGTTTGATCACATGCCCTTCCGCAAGGCAAAGTAGTGCCGTACAACAGTGGAACAAACCAAAACAAATCCTCTTACGATATCACAAAAATCATGAAAAATCCATAGAAAAGCCGCACTGGACTATAAGCCGCAGGGTTCAAAGCTTGTGCAAAAAGTAGCGGCTTATAATCCGGAATTTATGGTAAATTGTCTGATCCTATAAAAGTTTTTATTGTAGATTGAGGACGTTTACTATTTTTAGACTCTATGCTCAACAATCTGGTAAAATCTTTCAAATTCTTGATTTGTTTTTCAAAAATTACAATGAAGACCTTAAAAACTGACTAAAAGGTGTTTATCTTAGGCCCGGAGGGATAAACAGGCTGACCTTTGGTGTATTCTGTTCATAATTATATAGTTCTGTCATAATGGCTGTTTCATCTTATAATTATAATAACATCAACAATTATTCTTATTATTAGTATTACCTCTGCTAAGGAAGTTGTGTTTTCAATAGTGTCTGTATATTTGTCATTGTAGAAGATTACTCAAAAAGATATGAACGGATTTTTATGAGATTTTCAGAAAATGTTAAACATGGTATTAAATACAGTGGCAAAACACACAATTTAGGTAGCACAAAGTATACAACGACTCTGTAAGCCTGCAGTTACTAAAATGCTTCACAACTACAGAGCTTGACCTCATGCCACAACTGGTGAATTCCCTTTCCAGCTCTTCAGAGGAAGACCAATGAGGTCAAAACTGGACATCCTGCCTCCACCTAAGGACAATGGACAGTACGACCATGTTAGAGATAAAGTGGCTCTCCAACAAGCCAAAAGTGCACAATACACAAACAAAAAGAAAGGAGCCAAACCAGGCTTTCCTATAATCCTTTAAAAAGGTCTTTAATTAAAGTTATTCAGACTTTCTTAGGATCTTTCAGTTTTTCTTGGGATTTTGGTTGCTTTTTCATTCAATTTCTGTTTAGTCTTTCTACCTCACCATGACAGCATATTGTGCAGTGTGACTAGAAAACAAAAAGAGAAGTAAACAAGGGGACGACAAAAGAAATGTCAGACCTTTAAAAAGAGAAACTCTCTTCCAGCACATGAACAGTAACTAAAAGTCATGTATTTAAGGATCAGGTTAAAAATAATAGCCTAAAAGTCAGATGAAATACGACATGAATGTTTACACTGCGGTTGCTTTGGAAAACATCAGATATGTATCCGATTCAGTCCCACATATGGAAAAAACCTGGGTCGAATTTGTCATGTACTCACTGCCATGAAAAAATCTAATATGTATTGCATAGTGGCAATAAAATCTGAATAAAATCTAAGACACTGTGGATGTGACAAATCTGATTTTTTAAAATATATGGTACTAAATTAGATACCTATTCAATGTGTTTCAAAGCCACCTCAGTCTAAACAGTCGTATTGTATTTCATCTGACTTTTTAGTCACTAAAGTGGGGATATGCAGATCGATCCAAAGATTGATATTATTGACACCAACGTCATGCAGTTTAAAACAACAACGCGTCTTCAGCTACAGAATAGAAGTCCAGTTCCTTCATTGTTTTTCAAACCTGTCAGATTTGCCATGTCCTGGATGACTGAGAATCTACAACAACGAAAAGACACATTTCTTATTAGGTGGATAAAGAACACATTTTGTTTTTATTTTTACAACCCAGTGCAAATCTGTTTACAAATGTTAAATGAAACAGGGGGAACTGATTTTATTTAATCAGAGCTGAAGTACCATGTTTTGTTTTGTTTTTTCTGCAGGAAAAGCTGTTGAACACAGAAATATACTTTGGTTACTTGTATATACTAAAAAGTGTGTTGTTCAAGACAGTAACATTTTATTTGAAGTGATAGCATATTTAAAACACAAACTAAAGAAACCACATTTTCTGCAAACTGCTCTGTGAATGCTGAGTGAGAAGATGCTGAAGCTGAGTTTTTTTAAATTAAAAATAGCAGTACACTTGCTAGAAGCTAGGAGAAACACTAACTAAAAGATAAATGTAGTGAAATGCGACTGTACCTAAAAGTAGCAAAATACTAGCTAAAAGCTTAAAGTAACAAAAGAGTAACTAAAAGGAGCAAAACACTAACTAAAAGGTTAAAGTAGCAAAGTGGAAGCTAGAAGTTAAAAGTAGCAAAATGTTAACCAAAAGCTAAAAGTAGGCCAGCTACAAAAGGCTAGCTAAAAGCTAAAAAAAAAAGCAAAAGGCTAGCTAAATTGAGCAAAACACACTAGCTAAAAGCTACAAGCAGCCAAATTCACACTGATTCCTGTTTTTTTTTTTAGATTTGCCTGTATTTGTTTGTCTGTTAAATGTTCAGCTGTTGCATTTTCTATGAAGACATCACTCTTAGTAGAAACAACATCTTACAGCTAAATATTTTAGGGGCAAAAAGGCCCCCCTTCCTCTGTGCCACCCTGTTCATCCAGTGCTCCTTTTTTCAGTATCTAAAAGTTGGCAGCCCTACATGTAACTA
Organism: Kryptolebias marmoratus; assembly: GCF_001649575.2. Classification (NCBI taxonomy): domain Eukaryota; kingdom Metazoa; phylum Chordata; class Actinopteri; order Cyprinodontiformes; family Rivulidae; genus Kryptolebias; species Kryptolebias marmoratus. The sequence continues at coordinate 25,004,215 of NC_051441.1, forward strand.
ATTTTTAAAAATCTCTTTATGTAATCAGGACATCACTCGTTCCCTGCCTTTTCACCGTATCTCTCTGGACAGGGTGGAGGAAAATCCTGCCATAGACCAGGACCTGCAGGTAACACCGACAAGGACCAGTTTTTTCCTGTTGTCTGTTGTTGTCATTTTTTTGTCTGTTGTCTCTGTGTTTCTGTGTGTACATGTGCTTGTGTTTTTGTTGTTTTCAGGGTTATCTGATGCAGCGTATCCATAGCAGTGCTGAGATTCAGAGCAACGTGTCACTGGGCAACGGTCGCCTCGACAACACAGCCCTGACAAAACTTATCAGCCACTTGAAGAGCCTGAGCCAAGGCTCATACCTCTACCTGAAACTGACCCTTGACCTGATAGAAGCAGGATACCTTGTCCTAAAGAGTTCCAGCTTCAAGGTGAGGGAGGGGTTGCAGAGGAAATGTGGTGAGAGTGGAGGGAATGAACATAAACTAAGGTTCCATCCATGCAAGAACATATTTTGTGAACCCATAAAAGTATTTTACTGTTTTAACCTTGCATCCACATGGAAACAGTTTTCAGGAGTTTATAAACAATATCTTTTGAACTTGGGTTCTAGAGTGAAAAAAATCACCCTTGTATGTTCATGTAGACATTTTAGACACAAACTTTTAAAAATGATAATGGCTTAGGCCCACCTATAACCACACCTACAACCCCAAACGTGATAGCTATTAACAATAATGACAGATTACATGCTTGCAATTGTGATGCGAGATTATCAGCTACAGCAAACCATTTATTCCTTACAGGGCTGATGAACAATAACACTGTTTTAAATAAAGTAGACCAAAAACCCCTTATAATAATTCCAAATAATCTAGGACCAAACATCTGGAGATCAAATCATGTGATTTGAAGTTACAATATGATACATCCAACATGAAGCAATAAGCCAACTGCAGTTTCCAACATACATGCTCCATGTCTTGTTTCCTGTTTCTGTTGTATTTTAGAAGCTACGTTAGAGCCCAGCATACAGGCTTGGCATAGTTACTACAGCATTTTAGGTCTGTTTCTACGTCTCTGTGTAGATGAAAGCATTTCTAGAAACACTTCAGTGTTTACAAGAATATTTTTTAGAAATTACAACAAAAAAAGGTTGTTTTAGAAAAACAGCTGTTCCTGTGTATATTAGGCCTAAAAAGAGCTAAATGTTCTAAAGAAAAATTGATGCTCTTTGTGTGTTTATAGGTGGTTCCTGTTAGTCTGGCAGAGGTGTACTTGCTGCAGCTCAACATGCGGTTTCCCACCCAGTCGTCTTTTCAGAGAGTTCTCCCTCTGCTCAACATTACTGTGGCTTCACTGCACCCACTGACCGAGCAGCAGGTTCCCTTATTAGCAGCTGCATGCAAAAGTGGTGACAATTCGACCGGCCTGTGTTGTCTTTTCACACATATATTCTTTGTTCCTCAAGCTGTTTGAAGCAGTGAACGCGGGTTCTCTGAGTGGAGGAACAATCCAGTGGGCGGAGTTTGTGCAGCGCCTGGAGCAGCTCTCCTCCTTCCTGGTACCGCGGAGTGACGGCAGCAGGATGCTAAACCACCCCTCCTTCAGGGAGTGGCTGGTGTGGAGGGACGAGGGGCAGGACGACAAGTTCCTCTGTGACCCCAGGTATGCTAACACAGCTGAAAGTAAAGACAGCTGTACTGTCACTGAACGTAACTTATTGGATGTGTTTTATAGTGTTCTAAGGTTGTTGTTGCAAGTATGCTGACAACATCCTTTGCTGAATACTTAGTGGAGATGCAACGGTAATGTCAGAAGGAAGATGTTTAAAAGTCAGATCAGTGAGGACTCTTGCCATGTCTTTTTCATCTTGGTGGTGTAAGCTTTAGGAACTCAGTAGGTCCATCTAGAGGGCTGTAGTAAAGAACTGATTCAAGAGGATTTTTGTTCTCCAGGATAAAGAGGATAAAGATGTTCTGCAGTAGCAACCTATTTATCACTTGCCACTGTGAAAAGTGGGCAGTCATATAGTTGTGTGTGTTTGTTCGTCTTTCTGTTAGCAAAATGTCTCATGAAGCACTAAATAGATTTTGATGAAACTCTCAGAAACCAATCATTGGATGTACATCTACAGTTGATTAACCTTTGGAGTCAACCCCAGGAATGGATGGAGGGACATACTCTAAGCTCTAACAGATTTTACAAGACATTTGTTTAAAAAATTTGGCATGTGCAGCAATGGGCATTATAAAAGATTTTTTAAAAATGCTAGTTTAGATAAAGCCCTAGATTTTTTTATGATGGATATCATTCACCACCTTCCATGCTAAAGTTTAGAACTAAGATCATCTTATACTAATAAATGAAGGAGTTAAAACTATTTTGGTCAAACCTTGAAAGTAATGTTTTGAGCAATCTCATGTGATCTGTTAGATGGCAAAATTTAGCAAATTTATGTGTTGTGAATGACTTGCAGCTACAACCACATCAGTTAGCTCAACATCTGTAAAATTAACTGGTTATAGCATCCATCTTGAATCAGGTTAACTCCAAAAGTTGGGTCTATGTCATCTACTGCTGTAGATTTTCAGTCATCCTGGACATGGCAAATTCAGAAAGTAAAAAAAACAAAAAACAAAGCAACTGGACTTCTGTTCTATAGTTAAAGACATTTTGATTGGGAAGCTTTCTCAGTTCAGAGCTGGAGAGTGTGGGGTTTGAAGCTCATGTAGCTTAAAGCTTGGAGCTTCACACTGTCCAGTTTTAAATTGAGAAAGGAAATGAAAATATTTGCTTTGAAATAAAATGATTAATTTCTGAAAGTTTTATTAAATGACATCCAGTGGTCCATGAAATATTTCTGCTAACACAGACAAACAAACACATGCACACACAGACACAGGCAGTAATGATGTCTTTACACACTAACAGGTGAAGTGTCATTTTTTATGTTTAAATTACTTGTTTCTTCAGTTTGTTGGAAGTTTGTTGATTAGTTATAGTTTATCCACACCCCCTGAACAGAGCTGTCTTTAATTAGTTCTGCAGACCAGATTTTTTCATAAAGCTTGTTGAGTTGTGATGTTGGCTGACAACTCGACCTAAAACCGGGAAACCCTTTTCATTACCTCTCTTTGAATATCGGAGGTCCTCCATGCGTCTCTGGAAAACAGTGGTTATATTTAAGACTGTTGTCTGTTCACCATTTTAAATGTTTAAGAACAGCCTCTCAAAAACACGTATAATGACAGGGGCTTGAGTGCCACTGATTTTTCTTTGTTTGAGTGTTGGATGATTATAGCACATTTTAAAAGCCTGGATACAGAAGAAATATGAGACGAGAGGGGACATGTCTGTTTCTCTGTCTCCAGGAGTGGACACACTCTTCTGGCCTTCTGGCTCTGCAGACAAGAGGGAAAACTAAACCGACAACAGACACTGGAGCTGGGACATCACATCCTGAAAGCTCACATCTACAAGGTCTGACTTCACACAGACACACATGATGTTTGTCTAGATTTACCCTAAATCAGCACTACTGAATCCTGTCTTTAAACCAGTATCTCACTGGACTGTTGAAAAAAGGTGAATTTTTAGTTACAGTCTCACTGAATTCTGAGTGTATGCAGCCATGTTTTTCTGCCATTGTTTTTAAAATCACAGGTGATTTTTGTGTGCACACCTTACAAAACTGTATTCTGGACTGTGCACATTAGTTGTTGCCCATTTTCACCTACATCATACCCACCTCGGCTTGATTTGTACCCACCTTGGCAGCCGCCCCTACATTTCAGATAAAATCTACCAGAGTACACTTTAGAAATAGTCAGGCAAATTTGCAGCAAAATAACCATTACAAACATTTCCACTTTTTAACAATAAATCCACACACCTACTTCAGATTTTTGACCAATTACACAATAATTCTCAAATACTACACAAGAAAAAAGTTCTGCACAGATGATGTGTTGAGAAAAAGCTGCAAGAATTCCCAAACCAGGGCTGTGAGAAAAAAATATCATTCTTCTCTCACAGCCCTTGAAGTGAGAACAATTTTCTTGCTTTTGCAAAGTATGTAGTACCCTTAAATTGAGAAGAGTTCAAACTGCCCATGACATTTTGTGATTCTTTTGAGAGAAAATTTGCTTTGTGACTTTTTTGAACATGTTCAAATTTTAAGCGACAAGACTATGGGCCTCTGCACCTCCTGTGCGGAAATGGAGAACCCTGACAAATGTTTTGAGACATTTTGGAAACCCCTTACAAATGCTATTCACAGTTTGTCTCCGGCAGTCACAGCCCATTTAGATACAGACTATTTTATGTACAAAAACCTGAATGTAAACTGTCCAAAACAAAATGTGCAAGTTATGCTTTTAACAATTTAAGTTGCCTTTTTGAAATTAAAATTTTATCAGTTACAGATAAAAATTATTTTCTAAACAAGTCTGTTTAAGATTTTTGAAGAAGTTGAGGACAACAGATGTTATATTTAAAACTGTATTCCACATGAGTTATTAATCACTTCAGATTGTTGGTTCAAGACAACATCACAACCTTAATCTAAATGTTCAAGTAATTCCATGAAGCTTTTATCTTGGTTTCTGTGACCCACTTTCATCCTCCAGGGTCTCAGTAAGAAGCTTGGGGTTTCCTCCTCCGTTCTTCAGGGGCTATGGTTGTCTTACAGCACGACGAGCCTTAGTCCTGTTCTGGCATCACTGCGGAACCTCTACACCCCTAACATTAAGGTACCACACCACAGACAAATGGCTCTTGGCGCACATGTTCTGAGGGCTGAATCTGGGCTCTTTACCTGTCCAGGTGAGCAGGTTGTTGGTTCTGGGTGGAGCTGATGTGGATTATCGTACCGATGTCCTCGGTAACGCCCCCCTGCTATGTGTCCACGCTCACCTGGGCCACACTGATGCTGTAGCGCTGCTGCTCGATCACGGAGCTCAGGTGAAAAGATTAAATATTTCTGTGATCTGTGAGGATTAGGTTTACAGTGGGTTGTAAAAAAATTTCACATTTTATTTGTTTAAATGTGGAATTTAAATGCATTTTCACTTTTGTTATAAGTAATGGACTGACACAAAATAGTCTATAATAATGTAGTAAAATGGGAGGAAAAATTTAAATAATGGTCAAAAAGATAAACCCAAAAAGCTATGTGTATGTGCAATAACCCCTTTTCTTTGAAGCCCCAACCATGATCTTCAGAAGCCATATAATTTAAAAAAAAAATCTACCTATGAACAGTCTAAGAGTCAAATGATCTCAGTATATATCCACCTGTTCCGATAGACCCCAGAATCAACAACAGCCCAATACCTTCAAGTAGTAAGGGCTGCCACCAAGAAAGGGAAAGCATGGAGACCAAGGAGCTGTCCACCCAGGTCAGTGACAAAGTTGTGGAGAAGTACAAATCAAGGCTGCCTTAAAAAATAGTATCCCATAACTCTGAACATCCCATTGAGCTTCACTAAATCCATTATTGGAAAATGGAAACATGATGCCACCACAGCAAATTAACCAAAATAGGGTCATCCACCAAAATCCAGTGAGTAAGGAGGACATTAATCAGAGAAACATCCAGGAGGTCAAAGATAACCCTGACAGAGCTGGGAGATGGGAGGATCTATCCATAGGACCACTAGGAGCTGCACAGAGATGGACTTTATGGAAGAGCAGCAGGAAAAAGACAATAATTTATTCCCCAAATATATGGAAGAAGTTGCTGTGGTCAGATGACCCTAAAACATTTTTTTTTATTTATCGAAGACAACACTATGTTTGGTTCAAACCTACAATAGCACCTCTCATTGTACTGAGAACACCCATCCCTACAGTGAAGCATAGTGGTGGCAGCATCATGCTGTGAGGATGTTTTTCATCAGTAGGGACTGGGAAACTGATCGGAGTTAAAGGAAATGTGGATGGAACAAAATACAATGAATTATTTTGAAGGAAACCAGATTGAGTCTTCCAGAGATCTAAGATGGAACAGAGGTCCTCCTTACAGCAGGACAATGACTCTAAACACTCCACTGGTTTAAGGAGAGCCAGTTAAAGGTCCTGGAATGGCCCAGTCAAAGCTGAGACTTCAGTCCAACTGAGAGTCTCTGGTCTGATTTAAAGACTGTTGGACACAAGCAGCACCCATCCAACCTGAAGGAGCTGCAGCAGTTTGGACATAAAGGATAGACAAAAGGTCCAGGTTAGATGGACCAAGATCAAGGAGACAGACCTGAAGAGACTTAATGCTGGAACTGCTGCAGAAGATGGCGCTACAAATAATTGACTTTGAGGTGGGGTGAATACATATACACACACGACCTTTTAGTTTGACTTTTTTTTTTAGAAATATTTAAATCAAGTTTTTTTTTCCACATTTACCTTAGTATTAATCTGAAGTATTTTGTGGACGTCCATTTCTTATAATCAAATCAAAAACCAATTTAAATGCCAGGTTGTAGGACATAAAAATAGAAAGAACAGTAAAAAGAGTGTATACCTTTGTAACCCACTGTACTTGATATTAGGGGCTGTAGTGTGAGGTATTAACTTGAACCAGACTCATGACACTCGTGTTGCATTTTCAGGTGGATGTTCAATCACATGATGGTTTGACTGCTCTTGGATTGGCTGCTGCAGCTGGTCATCTGGACATTGTCATCATATTGAGTCAGCACAGAGCCAAGGTAGCTAGCTGTCTGTTACTGTGTTGGCTGCATTTTCTCACTACTATACTCTGTCACCCAGCAAAAATAATTAATCTTCACAATAATGGTCTTGGAAAAGTAACGTGTCTGCAACCATCAAACAGCTAATACCTCTCATATTTATTACAGGGTTGTTTTCTCAAAACATTAAATGTGTGAATCTGATCGTAAAACTGCACTTTGGGACTGTACTATATTGTTTTGTTATACGGCAGTAACCCAGGGGTTGGGGCATGGATGTGGTGCTGCTTGTAAGTCTGCCTCTCTGTGAGCTCAGGTTGGTCATGTGGACATCTCAGGCCGGTCAGTGCTAGTTCTTGCAGCACAACGGGGTCATCTGGACGTGCTGCGCTTCCTGTTGAAGAGCTCTGACTGGAGTTGCACTTCCTGCTGCAGCCAGCAGGGGGCGAGCAGGAGCCAGGCAGTGCAGCAGGGGCTGATTGCAGCAGCCAGCATGGGCCACTCAGAGGTCAGCCACACATTTAAAATACTCCTTTCGTCTTTGTATCTGATGAATGGGATATTTCTGTGTGTGGTTTCAATGAAGGCTGCTTGTGTTTCGTACAGACTGTGTCTTATTTACTGGATCTCCCAGAGGAAGATGAGGAGGAGGAGCAGAGACCTGAGATCAACGTCTATGACAGTTTGTGGGGAGAGACAGGTACAACCAAACACACTGATCTCCTTCTGTTTTAAAATAAATTCACTTCTACGTTGACACACAAAAAGAAGTTGGTTGAAATGGTTAAGATAAACAGATATAAATCCAGCTCACAGTATGACACAACTCTAAAAGAAATCAAGATAAACACCAATAATTGAGTTTAAATTCTATGAGAGAAACAGAGGATTTCAATTAGTCCTGATCATCTACACATGATGCAGAGGTGATGAACTTATGAATCAACCCTCTAAAGTCACATTGACCTCAGACCATTGTGGAAATGTGTACCATGAATTTACAATGAGATCAAAAAACTGTTTATGTCTAATTATAAAGTTTGTCTCCTTTTCCTTTCAGGGCTTATAGTTTAGTTGATTTTTTGTTATGTGCTGCATTCAAAGTACAAAACCCTTTTAGACAGTGCAGAATCATCACTCTTAAAAGATGTTTATTCATCCATCTCTTTTTCTACACAACCACAGTTTGTTTTTTTTTTAATTTTTTTTTTTTTTCTCTTATTAGATTTTTCTTAGTCTACTGTTCTAACAGAAACACTGTAAATACCATATGTTGCCACTAGGTGCCATGAATATCTAAATTTAAACATTAAAAGACAGAAGAAATGCTGTTAACTTGGCTTAAGATCCTCCCAAAATTTGTTTTTCTTTGACATTGTTTACTGTTTCCTATCAGTTGTTAATCTAACATAATTTTTTTTCAATGCTTGAATTATTAAAGGCGCAGACTTCACTGATGAAACAATATTTTTCATTTATCAGTAACTCAGGGTCCTTTTTGTTTCAAGCTATTGTACAAACACGTTTATTGTTATGATGTCATCTGTTTATTAGATAAATTAATATCACATTTTGAAGCTAGATATTGTAACAATATTTTTTCTGGCTAGATAAACCACATATCTCAAGTTACAGACGACACAAAGAATCCTGATGAATAAATGTGAGTGAATTTAAGAAGAACTTTACAGAAACAGAGCTGTCTGAGCAGTAGGGTGGACAGCAGCATCACTAATGGAGACTTATGCAGTAAAAAGCTACCTCTTCCTATGAAATCAAATGCTTCTAACTGCACTCTCCACACACATTTCAGACTTCTCATTAATAATTGCTGTTGAAATGGTTGCAGGTTAACATCTACAGTAACAAGTTGTGAAAAAATACTGACGTTAGACTTTACATGTTCCCATTATTAAACTGAGGATTTCATAGGTTTGACATTGCCTAACTGTATGCGTGATTGTAGGCTAAATGTTGAACCTGGTAGTAATATCAAACTTGTGTTTGGTTTGTGTGTGTGTCAGCTTTGACGGCGGCAGCAGGACGAGGTCAGCTCTCTGTCTGCAGGCTGTTGTTGGATCAGGGAGCAGCTGCTGAGCGGGGGAACAGGCAGGGGATCACTCCGCTGTTCAGCGCCGTCAGACGGGGTCACTCACAGGTAAAACACAGAGCGCCCACACAGAGTGAATAGGCTGATCGTACTGCAGGAGTTTTTAGTGTCTGCCTGTTTCTGTCTGTCAGGTGGTGGAGTTGTTACTGACCCATGGTGTCGAGGTGAACAGGGTGGATCAGCAGGGTCGAACAGCTCTGATGACAGCAGCCTCAGAGGGACACCTGAGTACTGCCCACCTGCTTCTGGAGCATGGTAAACATCACCTCACCATACAGTACACATCTAAATGAACTTTGTTTTGTATTTATTGTTGCCCATCACAGAAAAGCAAAGGCAGACAATGTTTTTGCATGTTTGTGCACATGTGTTTGTGTGTCTTTTACCAAAATAATTCATGAACCACTGGATGGATTTTAATGACAATTGTAGAAAGTAATTATTTGATGTACATCTACAACTGATAGACTTTTGGAGTCAACCCAATCCAACATGACTGCTACAACAAACTGACCTTAAAAAACACAAAAATAATTTTACAGACTGACCTAAAATTTAGCATATTAGTAGCTGAGACTAATCCCCAGCACAGACTCTGTGCAATATCTGTAACTTTGTTTAAAGTTTGCCACAGTCAACTAACCTGGGTAAATATAAAAATGGCTATAATTCAGTTAATTTTACAGATGTGATAAAGTTTGGTGTGTCTGTAGCTAAGGATCATTCACACCACACACAGACATGGACAAATTTGTTTGTACTCTTTTGCTGAAAAAAGAAAAATCCACTATAGTCACTTAAATAACTTGAAACTGACAAAAAATTATAAACCAATGAACATCAGGTATTACTTCTGAATTTTGGTTTAACAAAATTATTTAAATAATTTTTAAAAAGTAATTAAACTGGCCTTGACAAAAAGGATGGTTTAAGGTCTACAGGACTGGAGCCAGCCTCCCTGGATGTGATGACAACGGGAGGAAAATTGATGACAAATTGATTAGACCAAAGAGATTAGAGGTATACTCCAAGATCACGGTTCATCAGTGTCAGATGGCACCATCTGTCAAAGTCAAAGTGGACTTAATAGAAGACGACTGAGAAGGACACCAAATCATCAAAAAGCAAGACTGAAATTTATCAAAATGGATCTTGAGAAGCCACAAAGCTTCTGGAGAATGTCATTTAGAAAAATGAGTCAAAACTGGAGCTTTTTGGCAACAAGTCCCATCAGTTCTATGTTCACAGACCTAAAAACCAAACATCCAAAGAAAAGAACCCTGTACCCACAAAGAAAGATGGAGGAGGCTCGGTTCTGTTCTGGAGCGGCTTTGCTGCATCTGAGCCCTGATCTAAATCCTGTTTAACATCTGTGGAAGGAGCTGAAACATCTGGAGAAGGAACCCTTCAAACCTGAGACAGATGGAGCAGTGTGTTCAGGAGGAGTGGGACAAAATACCTGTGGAGAGGGGCAGAGGACTCAGAGAGAGGGACAGAAATCACTTGATTGCAAACTTGCCAACATTTGGGAATGTCAATGTGGGACAACATAGCGTGCCCCC
>NC_051441.1:25014580-25030918 GCF_001649575.2 Kryptolebias marmoratus
CCTCCCCCCAACCATACACATACACACACATTCACATTTTAAGTATTACATTATCTGTGTTTAAGTCTGTCTGCCCAAATATATACAGATGTATATAAAAAGTTTTGCCAGACACAGCTTGTCTATTCATCAGCTGATCATGTCTTTAAAACATCATGCAAAAAACCCACTCCCAGAAATACACACAAACATCATAGATTTAACATGATTTTTCTGAATTCTGATCAATTAATTTGAATTAAACACATATATCATAGTTGCTTAAGATCAGGTCTCTAAAGTTTTGATCTTTCTCTCCATCCTCTCAGCTGTTATATTGTAAATACTGATCAGTAAACAGCTGTAACTTGTTATTTATTAGTAACTAGTAGCTTTAGCTAACCTGAACATTTCCAATCCTCCTCTTGATGCTCAGACAGAACTTCCTGCTGTCTTTCAACCACTTTGAAAAGCTTTCTTTCATGCCTACATCTTTATTCTTCTGCCTCTTCAGTTTTCTGCCTCTCCATCTTTAGCTCTCTATCATCAGTTGACAACACGACTCACACGAAAACAATCATGCTCCCGCGCGCCCCCTCAAGCATGCACAGGAGCGCCACTGTGGACACAGAGTGGAGCGGGTCTACTCTCTGCTGTGAGATTGACAGCTGTCAGTGCTTGGGGAAGTGGGCGGGGATTACGACACGCTGCAGAATGAGTGCTTTCTCACATTTAGCCGCCAAAGTTACTAAATTTGTCGCTAGTCGCTTCAAAAAAATGCTAGACGGATCTGAAAACTCGCTAAATATAGCGTTAAAGTGACAAAAAGGCTGTGTGCGTGTGTTTTGTTTTTTTGCGTGAGAAATACAAAGTGTGGCGTGTGAGGGCCAAACGCAGGACTTTTGGCTGTCCCGCACAGGGTGATGTGGGACAAGGGACAGGGGGTGCTAAATGCGGGACTGTCCCGCACAATGTGGGACGGTTGGCAAGTATGTGATTGCAATGATCATCTCTAAAGATTGAGCAACAAAATATTCATTTAGGGGTACCATCCTTTTAGTCAGGACCAGTTTTATTAGTGTTTTTAAAAATATTTCTATTTAAACAAAATTCAAAAGCATTGCCTGATTTTCAATATTTTTGTCAGTTTTTTTCAGTGACCTTTGTGGGGGGGGTTCTTTAACCAAATGGTACAAACAAAATTGTCTCCATCTGTACCTGAAGCCTTTGTCAACAAGTTATAAAAAACAACATACATGCAGGTTTTCATAAAGGCAATGAAAAATGAACAATTTTGTTTCCTATGATTTTTGTATAGAGACTACCCATAATGCACCGGGAATTTAAAGACACTTGTTTGCCAAAGGGAGGGACTGAAACCAGTTTTCTCATTTGTTTTAAAATTAAAACACAAACCCAAAACATATTCAACTGATTCTAATCTGTAACTCCTGCTGTACACTGAGAGGATTGGGTCGGCTTCTGTCTCCAGGAGCGTGTCTGGATCAGACTGACAAAGAGGGTTTGACGGCGCTGAGCTGGGCGTGTTTGAAAGGTCAGCTGGTGTTAGTCCAGGAGCTGGTGGAGAGAGGAGCTGATACCGCTCACGCTGACCGCAGCGGCCGCACTCCTCTGGATTTGGCAGCTTTCTGCGGTGACCCTGAAGTGGTTTGTAACACTGACACACATCTGATTGTAGGTGGCATGTTTTAGGAAACAAGATGTCCCTGTATTTGGGTCACCTGTCCGACAGAGATGGTTTAGTACGAATAATATGTTTTGAGCTTTTATGTAAATAATCGTTGGTGTTTTAAAGTTGCAAATGAATCTGAATCTCAGCCAAAACTTCAAAAAATTATGAATTTCATTATGGTCTGCCTCTGATCTACCAGCTTTGTGTATGGTGACTGAGAGTTGAACTCTGGTGTGTGTGTGTGTGTGTGTGTGCCTGCAGGTTCAGTATCTGGTGGATCACGGTGCTTCTGTGGAACACGTGGACTGCAGCGGGATGCGTCCTCTGGACCGAGCCGTCGGCTGCAGAAACACTTCAGCGGTCATCGCTCTTCTCAAAAAGGGAGCAAAAATAGGTAAAACATGTTTTACTATAGTGCTCAGAGTGTATCATGGGGATGACTCTCAATTACTATCACACCAAATTTAAGCGTAATATATGTAGGTGAATTAATTAAACTTTTTTGGGCTGATGTCAATTTGTTGTGGCAGCAGTTCTAAACTGGGTTGACTCCAGATGTCAATGAACTTTAGATTTACAGGCAATGATTACTTTCTAAAAGTTTCACTGAAATCTGTTCATTGGTTCATGAGATATTTTGCTAACGGACAGAGCTGACTCGAGTCAAGTTTTGTAAACAGATCTCAATGGATCAGTTAGCGCTCATAGTATGTGTTGCGAATGACTCTCAGCTACTACCACACCAAATTCAAGCTCAATATTTGTAAAATTAGCTGAGTCATAGCTAGTTTTATGTTCGCTAAGGTTGCTTAGCTGGGGCGACCGTCTCCAAATGTTAATCAGTTATAGATGTCCATTCAGTGATTACTTTCTAAAAGTTTGGTTTAAATCTATCACTAGTTTATGAACTATTTCTCTAATGGTACAAACAACAGAACACGCAGACTTGAGTAAATACTTGGCAGCAGGTGATAACGAGAACATTTCTGCAGAAATATTCAAGCTGCTGCCTGAACCTTTTTCTTCTTCAAAGCCCAACAATAATTTGGGGCTTTATTTTGCAACGTTTTGTTGTATAAACTGTACAGTCTGACATCACAAGCACTCACTGTACTGTCTCGGTTTCCTGCCCAGACAGCACAATACAATGTACCACTAGTAAAAGTCAGAGCACACTATTCCTGTGCTCTGATCAATAAAGTTGCTTTAATGCTTATCTGTTGGCATCATTTTTCTATTTGTAACAAATTGTGTGTATGTTCTGCTTTAGGACCTGCAACGTGGGCCATGGCCACTTCTAAACCTGACATTTTAATGGTTCTGCTGAGTAAAATGATTCAAGAAGGAGACAGACTTTATAAGGTAACACACAGAAGCAATATACAAGCTAATAGCCAGGTAATGATACTGTTCATAATCTGTGTATGTGCGTTTGTAGCAGGGAAAGGTAAGAGAGGCTGCTCACTCCTATCAGTCAGCTCTGCAGAAGTTTCCTGGAGATGAGCTGAAGTCCTTCAAACAGCTGAGAGTGTGTGTGCTGCTCAACCTGTCCCGTTGTCGCCGAAAAATGAACGTGAGTCTCCACCATGCAGCTTTCATTCTGTTTTTAATCAGCAGAGTATTTGTTTTTTTTACTCAGAATGGGATTCTGGGGGTTGTTGTTCTCACATATTATGTTCAGACTTCTTCTGTGTCCTCTCAAAAGTTCAGCTTCCTGTTCTCAGATTGCTGTGAAACAATCCCTGACAGATATGACTGCAAAGTTACTGCCTTCTTGTTGGTTGACTGATTTTATTTAAGCGTGATGATTTCACAATGAGGACCCTGAACTCAGCATGAATGCAGCAGTGGCAGAACACAATGGCTGTAATAGAAGAAAGGAATGATGGTAAAGTCTCCTGCTCAAATTGGAGCTCATATGTGTAATATGTCTAAGTACCCAATAAAGCTGCTCTCACTCACATCATTTACTGTTTTTGTTGAAAAGAAAAGCAGCTCAATAAGACTGTTTCAATCGCTGTCACCTTCAAAGCACAACATCTTAAAATTCTGATGTTGCTTAAACTCATCATCTGACATGAACCTAAGTCACACACATTAAAAAAACTGTCTGTGTTGTTATTTTAAGTATATTTACTTGTGACGATTAAAATGAAAACTTAGAAATGCCACAATGTTTCAAAGTTTATACCCAGGTTACCGCCAACACTTTTCTCCTCGTTTCTCCCACCTTGCATGCTGACACTCACTCTGTAGCCGCTCTAGCCTCTTCTATTACTTTTAGAAATAATCTGGCATTGAGGAAATTAATTATTTACCCGACTGCCTGCTCTGACAGTACACTCTGCTCTCTAAATACCGGCCCAGAAGCATAGAATCCAGACCTTTAGCCACAAAGTGTGAATCAGCTGCCATCTGCAACTCTAACCACTGGCTCAGTAGCACAGGGCCTCAGCCACTGCATCAAAGGCTCTAACCACCACCTGGGAGCATGGCGTTGGCCCTGGGCCAGAGGTAGTGAGCTTACATCCGCAACTCTAATTACAGTTAGAACGTGGCTAGGTTGTAGCAAGCTTGGAAAACCTTCAGTGTGAAGACAGTCATGTTTCTGCTACACTCCAAGTACTGGACAAATAGGTCCCTTACACCCTAATCCCATCATGGACATGCCAACTCTCCCAGACCATGTCAGAATGGTGCTACAAGTAGAGGTTGATCAGTATGAGGTTTTCTTTGGCCAATGCCAATCTTTAGAAAGCAGGCTGATATACAACACCAATTCTTTTTTGTCAATTTGTATTTTTCATAAAACAAAATATAATAGTTATATCAAGGCCAAAATTAGTCAATTAATCAGTGTGTCTCTAGTTATGATGAAGAATATCATGCCACACTAGCACACACTATCACCACAAGTAATCACATCTGTGCTAGGTTGATTTTATGACCTTGTTACAATCTATAGAATCTCAGTATCTGTTCCTATATACTGTATATGAGAGGTTTCTGGGCCTCCAGGTTCAGATTTAGCTATTTCATGGAGGACGAAACATTATCCACCAAGGAATCTGGAATGCATACACCTTTCCTTATGCAGCACACCTGGCCATGAACAAGTGCTTCTTGCTTCAAAAGGTGAATGAAAGCTGATCATGGAGGGATATTTGTTGGCATGTGGTGAGTGTGGATTGGTTGTTGCAGCTGTGAGGTGAGAGAATAGCTCAATGCTACTGGTTGTAGCGAGAATGGTGGTGGTATGCAATGTGCGTTGTTGCTGTGCTGCTAAGAGAGTTGCTCCACTTTGCAAGAGCAATGTGGACGTGATAAGGTCATAGCCTAGACTTGAGGCTTAATATGCCTTATTAGCCAAACTTGAGGTTCTTTATATGCCTCTGAAGACTTCACCATGCAAAGACCATCCACATTCTGGCTGATTTTTACATCCTCTCTTGGTTGTCATTCAGTGTTAGGAGGGTGTAAATGGTTACCTATAGAGGAGGCCTCATGCAGCTCTGCTTCCTTGTACTCTCTTCTATGCCTTCCCCCTGCAACATCTCCTATACCTTACACTAGCAACATAATTGTTAAGAACTGCCTTAGAATATAGACTCAGATTATGCAACATTTTGGGATCCAGCGAATACCGCTTTTGTCAACACTAAATTCTAGTCCTTTATTCCCATCGTCACTCATTGATAAGACTTTTTCAGTGTGACGAAGCCATCGGCTCTTGTCTGTGAAAGATCTGTACTAAGACGGTACCTTTGTCTCATTTGCTCAGTTATCTTCAAATTTTAACTTACCAGCTACCCACTTTTTTAGATTTTTACAAGTTAGAGATTTTATTAGTCATCGTTTCCCAGGATTCCCAATAATTCCTGCCTCCAATATCACTGATCAGCTGCTAGAAATTAGCCCCACTCCAAAGGGTACAATATCAAAAATATACAACTTCTTAATGTCTAATCTGACTCCTGGTCCTGGCCGTCTTCCTGCGGCGTGGTCTGATGATCTCAATACAGATATTGATAATGAAATATGGCAAACTATCCTACAACGCATCCACAGCTCATCAATTTGTGCCAGACACAGAAGTCGTCCATTGAGTGGACTGGTCAAAAAGTAAACTGGCCCGAATCTTTCTGGACGTGGATTCAAGCTGTGCAAAGTGTGGTTTGCACCTAGCCACTCTCGGACATATGTTTTGGACTTATCCTTCTCTAGTTGAATTTTGGAAATCTGTTTTTGACTCACTTTCTGTAATCACCTCAGCCACGGTACAGCCGTCTCCACTCACTGCTTTGTTTGGGGTTCTCCCCAAAAACCATCTACTGTCACCCCATCATGCCGACCTCGTGGCCTTCCTCACACTGCTGGCGAGATGTGTCATACTGATGCGCTGGAAGGATCCTCTGCCACCCTCACACTCTCATTGGATAAAAGACGCTCTTTCGTACATGAAACTGGAAAAAATTAGACATACTCTCAAAGGCTCTGAAATCCCATTTTTAAGAATCTGGACTCCGTTTCTGGACCACGTTATGACACTCGACGTAACCCCATGAGTGGTGCTTCCCTTATTCCCAGTTGTAATAGCAACTCTCTTGTTTTGTTTTTTGTAAAGTCAATTTTAGTAGCACATAATGTATTAAGCCTCTTAGGTGCCCTGTATTAGTTGTTCCCTGTCAGATTTGTATTTTATTTACGTTTCGATACCTCAGTTTGTTTACTTTCTATTCATGTACCTAATGAAACAATTGCTGGGGTTTTTTGGGGGGGGGGTTTGTGTCTTGTTTTATTCTTGGTTTTTGTTTTGTCATTCATCATTTGGTGTTTATTCTCTATGGTGCTCATTGTATGGTGTATTGTTAAAAATAAGGAATAATAGAAAAAAGTAAGAAAAAAAAGTAAGTTGTGAAATAAATTAAGCACCCCAACAAGGATGCAGTCTGAATTGCTGATGGGATTGTTTCACATTTGTCCAAGAATAACAAGAACAAAGGAGAAAAATTGAAAAGACTATTTGTTCTTTATTGAAAATAGAAATAAAAGCCTGTAGAAAAGCTCAAACTGAGTGCAGGAAATTTGTATAAGCAACAATCGGTCTTAACAGCTTGAGATGAAAACAAAGAATGTGTTTTTTTTATTTAAAAACTGTTTTATTAAAGCTGATGATATAGCCCTACAATCATACACAATAAAGTTATATGTAGCCAATCAATGTTTTTCAATGAAAATTATGTACTGTAGTTAATCTATGGACTAAATATCTGGGAGTTTTCTTTCTTCAGCCTTGATGCACCTTTGTGTGTTTTTGTTTGTTTAATGCAGGACTTCAGCATTGCTGAGGAATTTGCTACAAAAGCTCTAGAGCTAAAAGCCAAATCTTATGAAGCCTTTTATGCTCGAGCCCGCGCCAAACGGAGCCGCAGGTAACTATTATACCACATGACTCACAGGGAGGACATATTGTTTCCATTTTGGCTTCGTTTTTGTTTTATAATGACATGGTGGAATCTGTTGTATGGTTTTGTTCATTTGAGGAAGAGCAACAATTTCAAATAGCTTAAAGCATTTATTCTGCTATTTTAACTCAATTAGCAGAGGGATCTCCAGCCTCGTCGTTATCAACACTCTCACCTGTTTTAGCAAGGTGAAATGATGTCAGCAACTCCTTTTGGGGCTGAAATGCAGTGAAAATGTTTCTGTGGGATTAATTTTATTTTCATTGGAAAGAGAAACTGCAATAGATTGCAGTTCACCTGATCATGCTTCATAATATTGTGGAGTTTGTGCAAACTGTCATCATAAAACTGAGGAAGCAAAAGTATCTGTCAGTGTAGTAGAAATACAAAAGGAGATTTCAAACTAAGGGATAGTGGCAGTTTTGACTGAGTAAGTGTGAAAACGGACAACTTCAGTTAAATCTTTGATAGACAATGTCAAACTAAACAGTTTAGAACCATCAGCAGTTGAAACAGTTTAATTTTTGTATGATATATTTTCTTACTAACAGACATCATCTCCTTTTTTTTGCTTTCTGGTATTCGTCATACTTGTGTTTGTGGTGTCCTTTCAGACAGTTCCATGCTGCCCTGGAAGACCTGATTGAAGCAAGCCGTCTGTGTCCATCCAATCGTGAGATCCAGCGCCTTTTGTTAAGGGTGAAAGAAGAGTGTCGGCAGGCTGCTCAGCAAGAGGACTCTGCTCCTTCGTCTCATCATGTTTACCAACAACATGTGTCTGTATCTGCCAGTGAAGCCAGGTGCAGGGACTCAGACTGGACAGGACAGGAAAAGGGGGGCCAGAACAAGGAACAAGAGGTGCTGGAGAAGGAAGAGGAAGAAGGAAATTCATCTCTTTATTCTCTGCAAGCAGCCGAAAGTCTCGACACCCGCTGCCACACTGGAGTGAAATCCCCGTCATCACTCTCCCCCACCCACATACATCATCACCTCCCCAGTCCCACCCACTCAGCAGGTCTCTGTTCACCCAGCCATTCTGCTCCTCCGCCTACTTCCTCCTCTTATCATCATTTTGGCATTCCTCCCTCACCACAGCAACATCCACAGAGTACATCTGGAGGACCATACCACCATCCGCAATCTGTTTCAGCTCTGCACCTCTTGGATCAGAATCAGGGAGTGCAGCAGAACCACCCTATGTCCAGTCTGAGGTCTCTCCAGAAGCAGAACCCTTCCCAGGGTCAGTGGCTCCAGCAAGCCAAGGTGGAAGTTGTCAGGACCAGTCAACCTAGTTCCTCAGCCCACTCCAGCATGGTTTTGGGAAGTTCTGCCTACTCCCAGTTTGCTCATCTACCCCAAGAACTAGCAGAGTTGGGGGAAGGTTTTTACCCAAACCCTTTAGATGCCAGACCTACCCTACATGTCCGCTCTGCTTCATATGCAGTGGATGATGTGGATGTTGACCTTGTTTGCCAGATGAGAGCTAAATCTGCCTATGGAAGAGGTTCAGGAGCAGAGAGGACGGGAGTCAGTCTCTTTGGCCAGTCCCGACAATTCAACCGCAACCAGTCCAAGGCAGCTTATTACCCAATGGAAGTCACTGAGGCAGCAATGGAACATATGGACAGATTTCAGCCGTCACAGGACTATAAATACCACCACCAGGGTGGGCTTCGACGTCCACTTAGTGCCCACCCAACCTCCACCTCCGCCCCTCCCAGGCCTCTCATCCACTCCCAAAGTGTCAGCCTCCGTTTCTCTTCTAGCAGTGGAAGCCTTGTTAGTGGGCCACCACCCAATCAGGGCCAAGTGTTCAGGACCTCCGCCTCTGCCCAGCAAATGGACCTGCCTTCCGATGCTGTGGGAGGTGTCTACAGTTACCATGATGATCTTTTTATTAATTCCTCTCCCCAGTCAGAGATGTCAATCGCAGGAGGCGGAACATATCCTGGAGAAGCAGGACGCTCATCCAGAAACACTCCGTTTATGGGTGTAACAGACAAGACTGTAAGAGTGCACCAGCAGTACCATCAACCAGGTCCTTCTGGTTCACCATCCTGCCTGAGTCCCTCTCGCTCCTGGGCTGTGTCTTCAGTGGACACGGTAGTTACTTCACCCAGCGAAAACTATGCCACTCATGGAGGCTTCACTCCACACCAGCCTTCTTCTATTGCCTACTACAACCGCAGCAACAACAACGCCCACAATGGCCACCTCCTCCAGGACAACCAACCAGATTTCTCTGAGCTGGTTCCAGGTAATGGTCAACAAGGTGAAGGCTTGGCGCAGGTTACTCGTCAAAATCCTTCCTATTTGGATGTTAAGGCATCTTGTATGCTGCCGGTTGTCCACAGCTCAGACAGACCAATGGAGAGAAGGACAGGTCCTATATCTCCTGTCAAACCTAAAAGACCTTTTGTAGAGTCAAATGTGTAAGGACAAATGCGAAGATATATAAAAATGGTCAAAAGGAAGTTGCGCACCAGTCTATTCCAAGATTGATTGGGTTGGTAGGATTAATAATGCTCTGCTTGAAGCAGACTTGTTCTTAAATCCTTCAGGAGACAAGAAGCACAGATGGCTCACAGATTTAACAGCAAATGCTTTCAGGTTTTCGATGAAGTCAACTTCACTTCATTCAATGGATCAAGTATGACACAAGAAGTGACGGAAATAGTTGTTTAAAGAAAAATGTGGACTTAAAAAAAAGCAGAATCAAATGTTGCATTGGGAGTTTCAAGATGACCAGCACAAACTAACGTCACTTATTACAAAGATAAAGTTTAGCGACAACAAACTTTATTCACTTGGGTTTTCTCAGCCAGAGGAAAGAAGCTGTGGAACAGAGAAGAATGCCATTCATTCTTACCCACATTTGGCACAACAAAGCACAAGATGAAAGAGGAAGATCATGAAACATACTTCATCTTCCTGCTCACTTGTGACTTAA
Organism: Kryptolebias marmoratus; assembly: GCF_001649575.2. NCBI lineage: Eukaryota > Metazoa > Chordata > Actinopteri > Cyprinodontiformes > Rivulidae > Kryptolebias > Kryptolebias marmoratus. Next base: position 25,024,668 of record NC_051441.1, read on the forward strand.
TTACATTTCTAGGCTAGATGCTGACATCCAGTGAGACAGGAGTCACAAAAGCACCTCTGTTACTGTTGTCTGCTGCCAATGCCTTTAAGGACGATCATCATATTGTGTATGAAATGCTTAAATGACAGAATGACTTGATGTAAATGAATGGATCTAGGTTCTACCAGTCAGATACTGGTCAGTGACCCAGACCCCAAGCCATAGTTCTACAAACTAGGATAATGCTGTTGTTAAATAAGCACTGATTTGATGTGCATAAAAAGTGATATTTATCTTTTTTAAGTTGTATTTATATTTATCTGTACATTTTCTCATGGTTTTGTGTTCATGTGGTTATTTGGAGGTCTTACTCACATGACAAACTGTTTTTTTATTTCTTTGTCTTGAGTAGAAATCTTTAAGGGGGCTGTTTTTATTTTGCTTTTTTTTTCTACAAAGACTTTTTATATTCTGTTGTTGGAATAGTCCTACGTTATGCAAACTAAAATTATTCAACTTATAAAATGGCAACATCCTCTCAACTCTAAAGGTGTATAACGTGTCTAAATTTTTCCATTCTGTGATGTTGCGAAGGTGCCGATATTAGAGTTTGAAATGTTAATGTAATGACTTCACTCAGCTTAACCGTATTCAAGGTTCAGGTTGGAAAATCTGTGAGTTTTGTTAATTGCTGTGCTCAGTAACCAGGCTAACCACAGTTAGCAACACAAGCTAATAACATGTTTTCTAACAGAGGTTTTTAAAGTACTTTATGTGCAGCTGATTAAATGGGATTCAAACCAGCTAAAAGAATATATATATATATATATATATATATATATATATATATATGTATATATATGCAGCTATCAACATTTTGAGCAGGAACTATATTGGATTTTGAGGTTGGGGTTGATCAGGGATCACCAGCTTACTAAGTCATAAAGCCAACTTCAGGGGCATTTTGCTGATATTTTTGAACTTTCTCTGACTTAATAGTGAAATTGAAAGAACCATTAAACTTCTCACTCACCACAGTCAGAAAATGCCTTCGCTTCTGATGCACAGAGGCATCATCAGCTATAAACAGTTGTTTTTAATGCTTCATGTTAAAGAGATCTACTTCACTGTGTAACTGTCATTTGTTCTGGATAACAGGTCCATTAAAAGGCAAAGATGGGAGGCAACATAAACCTCAGATGTAGATTTAGTGATCTGATCAATTCTGCCTTCTGTTTCTGATAAAGTCGGCCTGGAGTGAATTCTTCTGCTGAAGCTGGATTCAGAATGGAACTGGATCAGATGTTCATGTCTTTTTAGAAAATTCAGTCAAAAGATAGAAAAGTAACTACATGATGGACGTAACCACTCAGTCTGGAGGTGCTAAGAAGTGCAGTAGTGACCACTGACAGAGAAAAAATATGTTAAAGGGATCGTTCTGATGTTTCAAATTGGGGTTCTTTGTAAAAGTTATGAACAGTAATATCTTACCTGTTGTAGATGGCTCTTTGAACGACCTCAGTTTGGAGACATAGGGCTTAATTCTGAGAGGACTGATGAGCTAATGGCTAGTCCAAATACAGCCAACCATTAGAGAAAAAAAACCCATGAAGCTCCAATGTGAAAACATATTAAGTTACTATGTGAATTATGGATTTTAACAGCTAGTCTGAACACAGATATGGATCGCTGTTGCTCTTAAACAACTCCATTCCTCAAAATTTCACAGCAGTTTATGCAAAAACAGTTTCACAGACCGTTACTGTCAGATTTGAAACAGCCACAGAATTCCGTGGTTATTTGCAAGCACAGAACGCAGCAGCTAGCTGTAACACTTCAGATACAGAGTCACTTCCAGTCCACTTTTAATGTGGGTTCGTTCAGCCTTGCTAATATTAGCTGTCATTTCAGTCCATGAGAATCTATTTCCAAAGCAGATTGCTGCCCTCTTGTGTGTCACTACAATATTTTAAAATCCAGAAGCAATTAATCTGCAAATTTTTAGTAGCTGATAAGGCTTCAAGTTTGCACTCTGGGGTTTTGGCGTAAACCTTTTCTCTGCTGTGCTGAGAATTTTTATTTGATTTTAGGTGCATTATTTAACTAAAATGTGTGAACAATATGAACATAAAGAAGCAAATACAATACACCTTGTGTCCAGTGAAATAAAATGTAGCCCTTCTCTGTTCCTGCTCTCCAACAGGGCTGGGTGTCACATCTTGTCTACCTCAGTTTAAACTGAAATAACAATTATATTTAATTTATATTTAAATATTCAAGTAGTAAATCTTTCAGCAATAACGTTATTAGAGAAGGGTTTAGCTCCCCCCCCCCCACACACACACACAAATGTAGCATTATTTTGTACAGAGCCTTTGTGCAGAATCTGTTCCCTCAGTTATGAAATTAGTGGCAGAATGACTTGTTTAGAAGTTAGTGAACCTGGAAATAAGGATTTGTCCAACTGTGTAATGTTACTGAACCCAAATGATGATGCACTACTGCTCTCAAACAGAATGACAACAGTTAGTAAACCTGTGTAGACGGTTTATTAAACTAAGGGAACAGATTCTTACAACCTAAAATTTTATCTGTATCGTGACCCCCGGGGGCGCTCTGTAATGTTGTGCCTGTTTTGTGTTCTCTGATGTCTGAGCATCTTGGCTGATGAGTTCCTGATGGACCTGCTGATCCCTCTGTCACAGTCCAGTACCTTTTGACCTTTGACCTTTACTCTTACAGCTCAGGAGTTTCCAGCTGTGAAAAGAGCAGCTGAAACGCGGACAGTTAGCGTGACAAAATACGTATTTGTGAAACTGATGGAATGAAGACTTGTTTGAAATGGAAAAATAAAGACTGAGTTCTTTGTAAATCTTTGATGAGTCAGATGTGGAGCTTGATGGTGAAGGACTTCAGCTCCACCTGCTGATGGACAGCATGTTACTTTTGTCATTGTAAGATAGGTTGGTCTTTAAAACCCAGGACAGTTGGCACAGTAAGATCATTATTAAAAATTTAAAACAAATTGAATGTGTTTGAATCAGAAAAGGAATAAAGCTGAATAAAAGGTAAACACGTTTCTCTCTTTCTGTCTCCTTTTGGCTGGGAGCTGAATTTCTTCTGTAGCATGCACTCATCCATCAATGCCATTCATGCTGCTTGTTTCGGAGTTGGTTGTTGGGCAGTAGCTTGAGCAGGGAGGCCCAGACATCTCTTTCCACAGCTACCATTTCCATCTCCTCTTGGAGGATTCCAACGTGTTCCCAGACCAGCTGAGAGTGTGGTGATCTGAAGAGTTACTTGCTGGTGGGCTGTTCCAGCTCTCTCCTGCGAGGGAGTTGCCACTCCCCTCCCACCTGCGGCAGGTTAACCTCATCAACTTGACTGGTACTTAAGGCCTTGGTGGAGCTCAGATCAGCGCTGGAGCATTGTTTGCCGTTTGGTAATAATCTCTCGGCCACTTAGTATAAGAAGAGTAAGCTAAGAAAGTTCTCTGCTAAGACTTTTTCCCTTGCCTGTGTGTTTTCCCAGTGCTACCTGTTACCTCTTGGAGTCCTGCCAGAGCCTGACCCGAAACTACCAAGCAAAGAAGTACCGGTGTCGATTTTCGGAACCAGTCCAAGCTGCTGCACCTGAGCCTGAGGAAATAACCACTTATTGGATCATCCAAACCAGGAAAGTGAGGAACCTGCGAGCCGCTTACCGAGCCAGTCTGCGTTCCGCCTCTGGATCGGAGGGTCTAGTTGTTACTATCACTGACTGGAATCGGAAACCCCACCTCACTCACCGGCTAACACCTTACCACCCGGCCATCTTCCACAACAGAAACTCATTCTTGCACTGTAAGCTAATATTCTTGCCGAACTCTACAGTTAACTACCATCCAGACCAGACACTTATCTTACCTCCATACTTACCTGCCGCCTCTCTCTTCCAGATCCTGGTTCCAGTCGTCATTCTATTTAGTCACTGTAAATAAAATCACTTACCGTTATTTGAGTCACCAGAGTTTGTCCGTCTCCTAGCCACTCCTCTCTTTTGGCAAACCTTTTAAGATCCTGACAGAGAGACATAGTCTCAGCTCCCTCTTCACTTCAATGGACCAGTACTCAATACTGCGGAAACTGCATCAATCTGTCTGTCAATATCCTTCACTCGTGAACAAAACCCAGAGATACTTACACTCCTCCTCTTCAGGCAGCACCTTACTCCCAACCCGGAGAGGGCAGTCCACCCTTTTCAAACTTAACCATGGTCTCAGATTTGGAGGTGCTGATCCTCATCCCAGCTGTTTCACACCTAGCTGCAAACCGCTTCAGTGAGAGCTGGAGATAATGGCATGATAATGCCAACAGGACCAGATCTGCAAGTAGCAGAGATGGCGACCTCAGCCCTGGTTCTGGGCGAACCCAGCCCAAAGTCCCTAGACTCGGCTTCCTCCATGGAAGACGTGCTTGTGGGATTGAGGTGGTCGTCAAAGTATGCCTTCTATCGCCCATCAACATCACTGGTTGAGGTCAAGAGCACCCCACCTCCATTCTACACAGTGTTGGTAAAGTGCTGCTTCCCCCACCTCAGCTGCCTGAGGCCTCCTTCACCTATGGTGTCCACCACCGGCTGTAAGGATGGCTGCCATGCTTCTGTAGCAAACACCTTCAATATATAAATAAAAATGTTAATGTTTTACGACACTGGTGTTAGATTATCCTTCGCTCTAGTTTATTTAGCCTTAGGTCAGCTTTTTGCATTAGAAGTTCATCTCACATACAGTACACAAGAATTAAAGACACAGTTCCTAATTTTTTTTTTTTTTTTTTTTTTCAAAAAAGGGGATATTTACAAACTACTTATAGATCATGGTAAGAATTATGAATTAAATGATTCCAATAATTTTATGATTAAAAAGGGGTGATCATAAAATGAGTCATGATATACCATCAGGCCTAAAAGATAAGTTTATATTTTAGATTTCTGATTCCCTACTTAAAGAAAAACAGAATAAAAAAATGTTTACTTAAAATAACAAAGAAAACAAGTGTTTTTAATTAATAGGTTTAACACATGTTCCCTGTGGACACATGAGACACCTTGGAGCAGCTCCTGAATGACATTGCTGCTTACAGGAACATGTGGTCAGATCTTTGTACCTCACGTTATTATGGCATCAGTGTCCCAGAAGTTAAAGTCATCCAGAGTTTGTGAGGCGGTAATTTTATCAGCTGGAGGAGAACACTCAGAGCATTCTCATAGATGAAGACAGGTTCAGCTTTATTCAACTGAGTCATCTTAGCTTGACACATCATTTACAAAAGCAACAAAGTTTATCTGAAATATTTCCCAGAGAAAAGTCATAAAAATATCAAAACATCTGTTTGATAAAAACAAGTTCAGTCACTTAAAAAGGTAAATTGCATTAAGTTAAGATAAAAAAAACTGCAGATGCTGCCTGCATCTGGGGTTTGTGATTAGGAAGAAGACGTGCAGTCACATAGTCTTTATCCTAAAACGTCATTCTGAAGATTTGTTTTGAAGTTTATGTTCAGCAAGAGTTGGGAGAGTGTTTTAAAGAGCCAAGAGCTAATATCATGTACACATATTAAAAACAGAAGAATGAACAAAGAATAATCATTTAGCTTCATAGGCCCCATGGTTTTTCAGAGTTTCACTGAAAGTTAGACACACTGAGAAACTTCATGCAGTCAGAGCCACTCGTCAGATAAAGGGTATTGTTTTGTAGTCTCTTCTCCCTGTTACCATGGAGACAAGATTTGGGGATGGAATTTACATCGCTGCTTGTAGTCTGTTTGAGGAAAACAAGAAGAGTTGGCATGTGAGAGAGAACAGATAATCCTAATTTTCTGACCATCACAGGATGCAAATTTGTTCCTCTCTCACATGAGAACTCTTCTTGTTTTCCTCAAACAGATGACAGGCAGCGATGTAAATTCCATGTTTGATGATATTAAAAGCATAAATTCACACAGTCTGTTTTCTGTCATGCACTGTAATTCTAAAGTATGATGTTTACCAAAACCAAAACATGTACAAATATGCTAACACATACACTCCTGATCAAAATCTTAAGACCAGTCAAAAAATTGCAAGAAGTTGCATTTTGCACTATTGGATCTTAAGGTTCTAAGTAGAGCTTCACAATGTTAAAAGAAGAAATCAGTGTAAGAGACAAAAACTTTTGAGCGGGGAATTAATTGAAAACTGCATTTACACTCAAACGTGATTTTTTTCAGCTGATCAAAAGTTTAAGACCATAG